>NC_041393.1:309035245-309060710 GCF_002162155.2 Triticum dicoccoides | reverse complement strand
GGCGCGACGGCGGGGATCTCCGGCGAAGGAGGCGGGGAGCACAGGCGGCCGTGCGGGCGCGATGGGCCGGGCGGGCCTCGCTCGGGCCTTGGCGGGCCCGCGCGGGTGGCGGCAAAGTGGGGCGGCTGCGGGTGACGTGGTGACGTCTGGTTGGGCGAGGGCGAGGGCGGACGTGTCCGGTTGCGGTGCGGACGCGTCCGGCGGCTGAGAGGTAGAGAGGCTAGGGTTTCGGGGGGAATCATCCGCGAATTTGGACGGGGAGGGCATATTTATAGTTTTTGGGAGCTAGGAGAGTCCAAATGAGGAGCGGTTTTCGTCCACACGATCGTGATGGAACGACCGAGAGCATGGAGGGGAGTTAGATGGGTTTTGGGCCACTTTGGAAGGGGTGTTGGGCTGCAAAGAGAAGGGGGGTTTTGGGCTACGCGGTTAACCGTTGGAGTATCAAACGAACTCCAAATGGCACGAAACTTGACAGGCAGTCTACCGGTGCTATACCAAGGCCGCTTGGCAAAACTCGGTCCATTTCGAGAAAGTTTAACACCCGCACACGAAAAGAGAGAAGAGGGGGACGCCGGAGGACATAGGAGTGCCGGATTGCAAAACGGACAACGGGGAAAATGCTCGGATGCATGAAACGTACACGTATGCAAAATGAAATGCATATGATGACATGGCAAAATGCAACACGCAAGCAAATGACATGGAAATGACGACAAATAACTGGCAGACACCTGGCGCATCGAATCCGGGGCGTTACATCTCCCCAATGACTTTAGCATCTAGCTTGTGGTTGTTGGTGAACTCCGTGATCATCATCTGGTTGGCATTGAGTCCACGCTCCACCATCCCTTGGCACTTGAAAACTTCCTGCTCCACAGCTTCGAGCTTTGTCTCCACGCTCCCGGTACGCCTTGGTCCCTCTAAATCGCGGATGTGCAGCACCCCCTCACGCATCTCAATGGTTTGAGTGTGTTGCAGTACCTCTGTGAGATAGGGGTTGATAACCCTCTCGAAAAACTTGTCCTTGGGAGCGCTTGGAGACGCCATGATGCTCTAGATCTGAAACAGAAACAGCTCGAAACGAAAACAGAGGATATTTGCGTGATACGATGGTCAAAACCTTTGGGAGTATATATAATGAATTTTTACCGACCAAAATATGTAACATACAAGAAAACGGAGTCCGGGAGGCATACGAGGTGCCCACGAGATAGGGGGGCGCGCCCTACAGGGGGGGCGCCCTGCACTCTCGTGGGAGCCTCGTGTCTCTTTCGGACTACTTCTTTCTTCCTAAAATTATTAAATAATCCAAAACTGATAAAAATTGCCATTGGAGTTGTTTTGGAGTCGGTTTACTTACCGTACCACATACCTATGCCTTTTCGGAGTCCGGAACATTCTGGAAAGTGTCCCTTATGTATTCCTCAGGGGTTACGGTTTCAATAATATTAGTTTCAACATTGATAGGATTACCTGAAATATAGTGTTTAATTCTTTGACCGTTTACCAACCTCGGATTCGTGCCTTCGATGTTGTTGGTTTTTATAGCACCAGAATGATAGACCTCCTCAATAACGTAGGGGCCTTCCCATTTTGAGAGAAGTTTTCCTGCAAAAAAATCTTAAACGAGAGTTGAATAATAACACAAAATCTCCTACGTTAAACTCAGGCTTTTGTATCCTCTTATCATGCCACCATTTGACTTTTTCTTTGAAAAGCTTGGCATTCTCATATGCTTGGGTTCTCCATTCATCAAGTGAGCTAATATCAAATAACCTCTTCTCATCGGCAAGTTTCAAGTAATAATTGAGCTCTTTGATAGCCCAATATGCCTTATGTTTGTGCGTCATGTCGAAGAGCTCTCACGGTGTCTGGTGTTCGGCCGGGTCGAACTCCCACATATTGAAACCCCGTCTTTGACACGGAAGGATCCGGCAGAAGAGCATGACCTGGACCACATTGACAAGCTTGATTTTCTTGCTTATCATATTTTTAACGCATGTCTGAAGTCCGATCAGCTCCACCGATGAGCCCCAGGCTAGGCCCTTCTCTTTCCAGGAGGTGAGCCGCATGGGGATTCCGGATCGAAATTCGGGGGCCGCTGCCCAGTTGGTGTCGCGCGGCTCGGTGATGTAGAACCACCCCGATTGCTACCCCTTCATGGTCTCCACATAGGAGCCTTCGGGCTAGGTGACATTGGGCATCTTGCCCACCATGGCACCTCCGCACTCCGCTTGCTGCCCAACCACCACCTTTGGCTTCACGTTGAAGGTCTTCAACCATAGGCCGAAGTGGGGCGTAATGCGGAGGAAGGCCTCGCACACGATGAGAAACACCGAGATGTTGAGGTTGAAATTTGGGGCCAGATCATGGAAGTCCAGCCCGTAGTAGAACATGAGCCCGCGGACAAATGGGTGGAAGGGGAATCCCAGTCCACGGACAAAGTAAGAGAGAAACACTACCCTCTCCTAAGGCTCCGGGGCAGGGATGATCTGCCCTTTAGTAGGGAGCCAGTGCGCGATGTCTACGACCAGGTATCCGGCCTCCCGAAGCTTTGTGATGTCCTCCTCCTTAACGGAGGAGGCCATCCACTTGCCTCCCGCTCTGGACATGCTTGGAATGGCTCTACGGAGAAGGTGAGAACTTGGGCGCTAGAGCTCGAGCGAGGGAGAATGGATGAGCAGAGGAAGAAGAAGGCATGGGTGAAAAAGGGGAATCCTTATCTCTTTATAGAGACGGTAGAAACCATGCGTCTCCCCACTTTCCCTGTAAACTAGCTTATTCCCCAAGCGCCGTGTTAATGGCGTGGTTGGGTTACCCACACCCATATTGATGAGAATCCCGTGATAAGGGGACACGATCTCTGCTTTGACAAGACATGCCAAGGAAACCGCCTCGCAATATGTGCAGTAGCTGGTTGAGAAAAATGGTTCGAATGATGACCGGGCCATGGCGTGATGTCACGCTGTGAAAAGTTGTCAGTAGATTAGATTTGTGGAATATTGTACTCTCTACGGTGGTATGTGGAATTTGTTTTGCAGAGCCGGACATGATCCTTATGTTCAAAATCTTTTATGGAGTATTCGGAGAAGGAACCCGCCTTGCAATGCCGAAGACAATCTGCATGCCGGACTCATTGTCATTGAAGCCTGGTTCAGGGGCTACTGAGGGAGTCCTAGATTATGGGGTCCTCGGACAGCCGGACTATGTACTTGTGCCGGACTGTTGGACTATGAAGATACAAGATTGAAGTCTTTGTCCCGTATCTGGGTGGGACTCTCCTTTGCATGGAAGCCAAGCTTGGCAATTTGGATATGTAGATCTCCTTCTCTATAACCGACTCTGTGTAACCCTAGCCCCCTCCGGTGTCTATATAAACCGGAGGGTTGAATCCGTAGGACAAGGACAATCATAATCATAGGCTAGCTTCTAGGGTTTAGACGCTACGATCTCGTGGTAGATCAACTCTTGTAATACTCATATCATCAAGATCAATCAAGCAGGAAGTAGGGTATTACCTCCATCGAGAGGGCCCGAACCTGGGTAAACATTGTGTCCCCCGCCTCCTATTACCATTAGCCTTAGATGCACAGTTCGGGACCCCTACCCGAGATCCGCCGGTTTTGACACCGACAGTTGGTAGTTCCGCTCTTCGATTTCTTCTCGAAGTGCTTCCTCTTGATTGCACCGATCTTGATTGCGGTTGGCGATGGCTCGACTTGATTCTTGAAGGGCACGTTGCGCCTCAAGAGCTTGCGCTTCATGTTGTTTTTGTTGATGTTGAGCCTCGGTGTCTTGTTCCTCTTGATGTAGACACGCTCATTCTTCCTCTTGGCGACGTTAACGTTGTCGTTCTTGAGCTTGTGCAAAAGCAACTTCGTGTGGTTGAGGACGAAGTACTTGCTCGTCAACTTGCTCTTGTGAATGCTTGTCATGTAGAGGATTGCGAGATGCATGACGGTCTTGACGCGTGGCTCGTCGAAGAGTGTTCGATGTCGGTGTACTTGAGCCGGAGAAGGTGTCATCGGAGTGTCGACTTGAGCGGCTCCGCCTTGAGTATGAATAAGTTGAAGGAGGACGGTTCACCAACAAGGCGCGGATCTCCTCCATTCTTGCATCGTTCTCTTGCTTGTGAGCGTCGAGCTTGTTGTCAAAGTAGTCCTTTGTACGTTGCTTGGAGAGTCGCAAGTCGGTGGCAAGGTTGTCGATGTGGTCGGTTATCGCTTGTTGCTCTTGATGCAATGCTCGTTGTGCACCAAAGAGGTGGCTCTTGGTGACAAATGATTACATGTCGTCGTCTTGCTCGATGAAAAGTGGGTTGGTAGAAGTACTTGGCTTATCCATCCTTCCAAAAAAAATGTGAGTGGTAGAAGGAGAAGAACTTATACCAAATGTACCATGACCGATGTTGACGATGAATCAAATTCACTCAAATGCGGACAATGAAATAGCACTATTGGTACCAATTCTTGTCGGTTCTCACACCAACACAAGTAAAAGCTTATGGTGGAGCTTGGTTAGGATGGTGGCACAAAATTTGATGCAATTGTAAGTGAGTTTCAATAATGTTGGAAAAGATTCACAAATTTGCAACTGCAACAAGTAGACCAAGCAAGTAGTGCTACACGGAAACACACATGCAAATAGATAAGTAGGATTGTGCAAACCAAAAATGAGCCAAAATGTGGAATCCACGAAAATGCTCTTGTTGCACGATACTCGAGAGATGCTAGCACAATTGCACAATAGGCGGATACGTAACTTGTGCACAACCTACTATGCAAAAATGCAACGACCTCTATCCCAAGTATGCTATATGTATGGTATTTCCGTGATATGATCCTAGATGATTGGATATGACAATCTTAATGTAGTACGATGCTATGGTTCTTGCTTATAAGCTCTTTGCTTATCTTTCCTTTTTGCTTAAAAGCTTGGTTGGCTCTTTCACTTTTGAGCTCTTTTCTCATGCAAAACTTCACGAACCAAGATAGTAATTGTGTATGCGATGAGAACTTTGTGACACAAAAGATGATGGAAAGTATGCACCACTATGGTATGGTATGTATGCTTTGGAGTATGATCACTAATGTGCACAAGTCACGTTGCCGACAATACTCAATGGCTAGTATCGATGGGTAAGCAAGGCAAAAGTAAGGCCATCTGGTTATCAATGTAATTGCAAGGTATGACAAAGATATCATCGAGGTTATCGTCCTTGGCGATGATGAGTAGTCGATGGAGATGAGTGGTGGTGATGTTGACGTTGAACCGTACCTATATAGGCGAAACACAATAGGACACGGGAACCACAACCCAAAATCTCAAAGACCAAAACGTGTGAAAATCGTCATAGGAGGTAGCATCTAGCGGTGGTGGTGCTTGCGGAAAGCGGTGGTGGTATGCGGAAGTAAGCATGGGCACCAGGGCAAAATTTGGCAAAACTAGGCAGAAAATGGTTCGAGGGATGGAGTTGCAGCTGCCAGGGGCCAGATGTCGGGGCCACGGGACGGATGTCCGGGGACTCGGGCGGACGTTCGAGCGCCTGGATCGTGGCCGAACGAGATGAACTCCACGGGAAAAAGGGCAACTCCGGGGAAAAATTCAGACAAATATGTGGATGGAAATTGTGGGAGAGATGAGGAAAAGCTAGATCCACTCGAAGCAAAGTAGATCCATGGATCAAATCCAACAAAACTTCATCACACCAACAAATCACAAAAAAATTAGGGCTATTTTTGGTGGGGATTTTTGGATTTAGGACGAAAACAACAAAATCAAGCTTGAAAACACGGGGTAGGGGCTCCAAAAACATGATCAACGTGGCTCATGATACCAAGATGATGTAGGGCGGAACCCTAAGGGGCCGATCTTTCACGTCTAGAGAGGATCCCTACGAGGAACACGAAGAACGCACGGAAGGAAACGAGGGAAATCACGAGGGAACACAAGAGAAACACTCAACCAACATGAATATGATCACACAAGTGCTAGATCATCATGGCACAAAGTAACATGAGATCCAAAGTCAACAAGGGACGATACAAAGGTAGTCGTTCTTTTCCGTGAGGAGGTCTTGATAGTCTTCTCCGGATGGAGGTCTTGAATCCGGGTGGTTCTTCTCCAAAGAGGTGCGGTCCCTCACGAGGAGTAGATCCGATACGGATGAGCAATGCTGTATCTCAAATGAGCTAAACCAATGCTAACCCTAAAACATAGGTGGAGATGGAGTATATATAGTCTATGGAGCGAAGGGATACCTGGGCTTCGGCCCGGATGCGCTGCACGCAGGCAGGAGGGGGCCGGATGTCCGGGCGCTCGTGAGGGGTCGGATGTCCGCGCTGTCGGACCGGATGTTCGGGCTGGTGGAGCTGGCCTTGCTGCTCTCTCGATGGACGGGGCCAGATGTCCCGGCGGAGGGGCTGCATGTCCGGGGCTTCGGGAGGAGCCGGATGTCCGGTGTGATGGCCGGATGTCCGGGCTGTTGGGGCAGCCTTCTGTGCTCCCTGGACGGCGTGTCCGGATGTCTGGGCCGGAGGCCGGATGTCCGGTGCGGAGGGCCAGATGTCCGGTGCGGAGGGCCAGATGTCCGAGCTGGACGCCGGATTTCCAGGCCCTATAGCATCTGCTGCAGACCCGTGGCTGAGGGGTAGATCTCCAGGGGCCGGATGTCCGGAGCCATGGCCGGATGTCCGGTGCCTAGAAGTTGTCCTTGCCTTCTTCCGTTGGTTTTCTTCTTCCATGAACTTGGTGGCTTGACCATCTTCATGTGCATCCTTAGGAGGGTCCTCTTGGTACCTAATCATGCACAACATTCCAGACTTAGGTAGTAGCCATTTCTCCTGAGGATCATAAGAGATATCACTAAGGAGAGAAGTCACCTCGGTCTCGAGAGCTCTAGCTCGTGCTCTTGTCATGGGTACTCTTGGTGCTTGGTGAGACGATGGTAGATCCTGAGGATGGCAGAAGGATGCTCCGCATCACCATGGGTCCATGTGGGTCCAGAAGACGAAGACCCCCGGCAAGACCCTTGCTGAGGACGACTTGAAGATCCCCCGCAAGACCCTTGCCGGGGATGACTCCAAGGTCCCCGGCAAGCCTAGCCAGGGACGATCACTGGGCTGCGGCCAGACCCACGCCCGGCAAGATTTTGCCACCTCACTACCACTCTAGTGCGACGATCGGCGTGCCAACAAAGCAGACGCCTGTGTGGCGGCATGCAGATCTTCGTGGATGCTTTACAACTGTGCCAACAAAGCAGCTAGTTAGCCAGCATGGCACTGCATGCCTCGTCAACCTGGACGCATGTCGAAGCGAGGAGGAGCAGCAAAAGACAGGATGTCTTCTGTTCCCGTCCCCGATAAAGCAAGAGGACACGTAGGCAACACCATAAATGCGTTTGTCCTATGTTGCCATGTGATAAGCTCATGTATTGTAGCCTGCCACCTCCTGTGTGCCACTGTGGCAACCCCTTTGCCTATAAAAGGAGGCCCAAGGCATACAGAGAGATGATTCAGAATTTTGGACCATGCTCACATCGTAGCTAGTTCAAAAGCTCAAGAACACATATATCCAGACAAGCAGGACTAGGGTATTACGCATCTTTGCGGCCCAAACCTGGGTAAAATCCCCTGTGTGCTAACGGCTTGACCTGCTCCTCGTGCAGCTAATCCCCCGCCGAACGTAGAAGGGATCCTTGTGACCGCATAGGTGTTCGTTTTCCCAGACATTGTCTGACTGTCCTTCTTGCTGAATTCATTACATATTTTGACTGACTTCTGGGTGTCGCATGCTTCAAATCTTACTCATGGCACAATCAATCATCGGGTACAGACCATACCTCTGACTTGAAATGCACGGTTGGACTTGGATTCAATTTGTTCTCTTGTTGATTTAATCTTTGCTGCAATAAAGCTGTATCTCTGATGGGTACTTGTTACGGAAAGTCTGAGCAAAATATAATTTATATTCAAACAATGTTGTCAACTAAAAATCTCATTGCTTTTAACTTAGTTCCTTCATATATCTCTGTAGTTCTCATGGCTTCTTCTAACCCGGTGTCGGTTGATGAGCAATTTTCCATAAGGGGGTAACACCGAAGATTCAAATAAAGAAGCACAAAAAAAGGATCGATTGCAATAAAGCACATGGCAAACAAGCTACAAAACTAGTCCGCACAGACACACACAAGCATGATACTACAACAGATGCACATGGACTACACAAAGGACTACCCCCTACGCTTGAGCAAATGCTCGGGAGCTGACAAAGAAGCTAAAGGAGTAGCGAGTTTAACTGCTGACTCTGGAACTCCGAATGGATGAGGCGGAGGGGTTGGAGAAGCTGGCGGAGACTAAGGAAGGGAAGCACCAAGCAATCTCCTGGCTCGAAAGGCATCATGGACTAAGTTAGAAATAAGAAGACACTCGGGCATCATGTAACGGGACATGGCGAGCATAGCCGGGTTATCTTGAGGATTGATAGACGTGAACTTGATCCGCTTAGGATTCTTGACAATGGTGGGATAGAATTGATAGGCACGGTTCTCTTACACCATGCTTTCTTGATGACGAAGGTCGGTGATTGATGCCATTGCGGCAAGATGAACGGCATGCTCGGGAGTAGCACCGTAACCACCATGGAAACTGTAGGTGCGCTTACCAATAGGAATCGAGGCTGACAGATGGACATGGGCAACATACTCCAGGATTCTTCCTCCGGCAGAAAACTGGAATACTTTTTAATGGGGTGGATCTCCATGGGGATAAATGTTACGCCACATGTCGCCAAGGAGGGTGGCAAATCTGAGAGGGCCAGGAGTGGGGCTGAAAGCAATAGGAACAACACCGGGAGCTCTAGGAAGGGCACTGAACTCATGGAAGTTGACCGCTATCTACGCATGAAAACATGGGTTAGGGGTAACCGAATAAGACTATATGCAGCAAACAAATGCAACAGCCAAATGGAGTAAGCAAAGGCAACGACCAGACCCTATACTACCATTTTCTAACATTCCAGCGGACTAGGGCACTCTACAGCCATACCTGCTCTGGTACCAAGCCTGTGGCACCCCGGCTCAAAGAAACCAGAACACCCCGTATTCCAGCCCAGTGATCAAGGTGAAGTCTTCTAGAATACAACACTGCTTAGCATAGAACAAACCAGCTCTCTATTACAACACGGATACGATATTACAATGAATAACACCGGCACGACGACACTACGCCAACCACAGTTGCTCTATGCAAGCAACATAACAACTTGAGGTAGCGGAACTTCTACTAGCAGCGGAACAACGAACGACGATGATGGACTCCAATCCGCAGGGACTCCGGCTGGAATGTTTATCCTAGCTCGTGAACACAGGAACCACACCAAACAAGCAAGCAATCTAGGCATGACCTGCAAACTGGCATGACACGCCAGGTCAGTACATTGAATGTACTTGCAAGCTCACAATAACCAAAAGCAGTCAAGACAAACAACCACATGGCATTAGCAAGTTAAATCAATCATGAGCATGATACTAGCAGAACAACATGGCAAGCACAACTGAAAATGATACACTTTAGCATGGCATGATCATATGAACATGACGATACTACATGCAACAAGTTAACACTCGCATGCACCAACTTACTCTTACTCGGCGGTTACCTCATAACCATGTCATGCATCAACTTACCAACATCGGTATCCATGATACCTCCGTGATCATCTCGCGATCACATAAATATCAACCAACTTCGGTATCCATGATACCTCTATGATCCTCTCTCAATCACAACCAATCTCTTTCTCATCATTGAACCGTGGTTATTATTTATCAGGTTATCATTATTACCGTTGACTCGTAGTGTGGCCGACTACGAACTGGGCCCATATCCACGACCGCGGCTATCGATAGATTAACACACACTCTACAGAAGCTAGCACACTATACCCACACACAAAACCCATGGCCTCGCACTCCCATTCAGGTGGACCAACGGCATTCCTACAAAACAGATCTATTTCCCATGACACTCTCCCAGCCACTTCGACCAACTCCCCTTTGGGCTAAGTCCTGGGTGGCCCTGTGTCTACCAAAGACACCCAACTGCCATCGTCGTGGAAAAACAAAACGGTCCCAACGGGGAAAAACACACACAAATAGCTCGAGCACACAAGGCTTATGTCTGCCTACCTGATCAGGGTAGCGCGCGCCCATAACCTTCCTTCGCTTGAGGCACCGGCAAGAGGCATGACAATAGACCTAGTTAGGACCTTCCCATAAAAGGCAAATGTGGTTGCACTGGTCAACTCAACTTGGTGGCACCATGACTCAACTAACAGTTGTTCAAGTTCATTATTATCCAGTTAAACTTGAATGCAATAAGCTGAGTCATATGAAAATAACATGATGCAACTACAATGCATGAGCATGATCTCAACATAAGAATGAGGTGCAATATAACTATTAACCAGATTAACAACCATGAATCATATCCCACTAAGCATGGCACAATGATGAGCATGAATATCACAAGTATAACATAGCTCATAGCATAACCTGACCACCAGCATTGACATGAATACCATGCAAGAACACATCAATAACATTATCGAGTAAGCACTTAACCAACTAACATCAAAGGAACAATGCATATCAACGGTACTCGGTAACCAACAATAGTCATGCACCGAACAACATGACCTACCCAACATGTAATACTACCAAGCATATCATACGAAAGTAATACTAGCAAGTGGCCCAGGATAACAAAATGCAACAAAGCATAGCATGACGGTGAACACCGATCCATAAGCACAACCGAAATAACGGTGACACTAGCAAAACAAGCAAACATTTATTAAATATTCAAGTTGAAAACCAATGCTACTGCATGGCCATCATGCAAATGGTGGTTGTGGCTTGCCTGGGGGTGACGGGGACTCCGAGAAAAAAGTGCGGTGAAGCCTCAGAACGAAACACCGGACGTCTGTTGCTCGGAGGGGGCTGATTCGAGGCAAGGGCAAAATGGTCATTTTCACAGTATGAACACCTTATTAAAATTACACCCAAAATAAGATCTCGACGAGATGAAGAAGTGAGCGTTGGTTTCACCTCAATCGGAGTTTCGGTTGTGGAGTTATGAGGTGATGAAGATCAGGGACCTATGTGTGAATATTTCCCCTACAAACAAGTCCCTGGAGCAGAAAAAGCGCCTTCGGCCAGAGTACGTTTTCTCAAAGAGAAAACATATTTTAGGCTGCAGAAGACAAAAATACGCCTTCCCACTTAGAAAAGGTATTTTAGTAAAAAGGAAGAAAGGAATACGCTTTCTGAAAAATGAAAACGTATTTTTGCATATACGCTTTCACTTAACAGAGCTGGGCCCGTGGCTAGGGTTACTTATGCGCGGGTCCAGGGGGGCACGGGAGCATGTCGTTCTCTACCTCGCGTGTCTATTCCTCGCATGAGGCAGACCAGAGGCAGGGGAAGGCTGCGGCCAAGGGGCCGGCTAGCTCTGGCGATCCCCAGCCCGACTGAGGGCACCAGCGGCACCACAGGGCCGCGCCGCACCCGCTCCAAGAGAGAAGAGGCACTGGGGAGGCCTGGAGTGATGGTGATGGGAGGAGAGCAGAGAGGAGCAGGGCTGGCACCAGCGATGGAACGGGCTGCTCCGGCCACCTCAAGCCAAGGCGCGGGCACCGGTGGCTTGAAGGTGGAGCACCGCTTCCATTTAGAGGCAAGGGAGGCACCGGAGATGAGCGGGAGAGACGGTGTCGTGAGGGGAATAGAAAGGCTATAGAGAGCGCGAGTGGAGGAGGTACTCAACGAAGCAGGGGCTCTGGCGAGGGGGCAAGGGGTGGGGCGATGCGCGGGGATGAGGGGAATGCGGTGGACAACTCGGAATGGTGAAGGGAGGCTTGGTTTGGCCCGAATCAAGCCAAGGTCGAGGCGTCCATGGATAACGGCGGCAAACCAAGGAGAGGGGAGGCTGCTCCGGTGGTCGAGGAAGGCAAGGGAGGGATGAGTGAGCCGCGGGAGGACCCGGGCAGCTTAAATAGCAGCGGGGGCGGGCTCGAGGACGCTCGAGAAGCTCCGGCCGACATGCCAAAAATGGAGCAGAGGACGGACGTGTCACGGAGAGCTCGATGGCGATGCCACCGCAGCAATGCAGGGCGGAGCAGCGCCTCAGGCCGATGCAGTCGATCACGAGCTAGCTCTAGGGCATGATTTGGACGCGAGAGGTAGAGGGAAAGAGGCCAAAACATGGTACACGGTCGGCCAGAAACCGAGTTTGGCTGGTCATGACCCGTGGTCACCGCGTGAACATGGCGGTGACACGCGCGCTGGGTTGCCAGAACTTGTCTAGGATGGAGACCGTTCAACGCTGAGTGCCAAGGAGGAGAGGAACAAGCAAAGTGTCCATGGATGTGATCACAGCTAGCAGGGGATCAGATGAACATCAAGGTGTTTGTTGCCTCCTGGGGTTCACTTATCTGGAGATGGACTCGGAGATTTGGCACAGAATGATCAACCACTAAGATGGTGCTCATTACCAAAAATGAGCTTAAGAGGAGAGGTTTAGAGGGTACTTGCTGTTGAAAGTGCCAAAATGGACATGTTAAGGAATGATGAATGGGCACTCACATACATGATTGGATTGAGCTGAAAATGGTTATGGCCCAATGATTTAGGAAGATGAGGATGCCCAAAAACTTTCATGCCATTTGGACTTACCAAAGTGGCACTTGCTTCACAAAGCATCACTCTTGACAGAATTTTGGAAACATTGCACAGGGCAATTGGCTAGATGAAATGGGCCAAAACTTTGTGGAGAGAGTTGATATGGATAGGAGAATGTCGTAAGAAATTTCAGCTTAACTTAAGCAATATAAAATATAGTTGCCTCACAAACTGAAAATCTGACGAGAAACCAAGATTTGGGGCTGGGCTCATGATGAGGACATGACTACCTTGAATATGACCAAAAATATTGCATATATGCATATTTGTCAGGTGATTTCTAGTGCAAACTATTCAATAATCTATTTATGTTATCCAGAACAAAAATACTTCACACACTTTTGTGTTTTGTCTAATTGCAGGTGTATGGGACATTTGTACAATCCACATATGAAGATAAGGAAGAAAGAGATGTTTATTTGCTGTCCAAAAAGTTCTCTCACGTCACTTTTGGCCCAAGAGAAGATAGAGTCCAAGTCTCTCACGTTCTGGATTCAGATTCGGACTGCACAGACATACCTGACTCAAAACGCACACAAGTTTTTCATACAGACTCCGAATTGGGTGATTCTTTTTTTGTTGGAAACTAGATTTCGTGCACTTTCCAACCCAATTGGAATCACCTTCAAATTCGTCCGGAGCGTTGAGTTGTGGACGAAACAATCTGATGCTGCAGCAGAATCCGAGTCAAACTACAAGTCCAAAGGTGTTACATCACCTCCACTTGGGCCCATTGGCCTTGTACGACCTAGATTTAGTTTTAGGCTGCCTTGGGACGTCCTCCCACCTCCTTGGCTGCCACCCCTTGCTCCTATATAAGTAGATCCATCTAGTAGCTTTTCCTTGGGATTTGTTTAGTTAAAAGTTAGCCATTGCAACTTCGTGTACTTCGTTTGTGTCCAACGACCAGACCAAGACCGCTTCCGGATCCCCACCATTATCAATACTTCATATATATTCGCAATATTCAGATTGCTTTATCATATTCTTGCTCGTTCTTCGATTGTTTGCAGGAATAGACTTTCGTGGTCAGGTTGATCGTGCTCCAGCGTGGTCAATAACCTCTCGGAGTTGGTTTAGCGATTGCTAAGGCGCAACGTCGTGCACGTTTGTAGTCGGATCGTCAAAGTCGTCTCCACCAAATCGATAGTTATCATCTCATCGAAAGATCGGGACACCTCGCCTCTATCAAGTGGTATCAGTTTTCAGGTTGCTCGGTGAGAATTTCCAGTTTTCGTAGATTAGATTTATTTTCTTACCTATTGTCCAAGAAAAAGCCACAAAAAAGAGTTAGATCTATTCATCCTTGGTCCAAGCCAATCTGAGCCTTTGCAATTTTCTTTTCATTGCTTGCATAGTTGAATTATCGGTTGCATCGTCGTGTCGAGTTGCTGGTCTTAGTGTCTAGTTTGTTTAGAGTTTCGAGTTCTTTTCACATTAGTCACGCCACCGCTGCATCATTATCTCTTCCGCTGTCCACCACCCATCCATCAATTTCCACCACGTGCTACCCACCATTCATTGTCATAATAATAGTTGAGATCTAGTTTGTTTTGGAAAGAGGGAGAAAAAGAGAGAGAAAAAAAACGAGAGCAAAAAAAGTCAGAGAAAAAAAAAGAAAGGAAAAGAAAAAAAAAGTGTGAGAAAAAAAAGAGAGGAAAAAAAAACAAAATTTGGATCTATCTAGACTCAATCTCGTAGTTGAATTCGGATTGGAATCTGTTTTGTGCACTGTTCAGTAAAACAGGCATAACTTCTTCATATGAAGTCTGTTTTGGCTCCGCGAGTACTCATATGAAAGCTAGCAACGAGCCGCATCTAAATAGTTGTAGAAGCTAGTTCAGTATTTGGCACCTCAACATCAGCTTCTAAATAGGTCTACTGCTATTGTGATCTTCACTTATATCTTGCTGTCCAGAGCTACTTCATATCCTTTATTGATGCTAGTTGTGCTACGACGTGACCTCATTAGTGTTCTAGGCTCGCGTCTCTAGTTTGGTCTAGCCTAGGACCAGCACAGTACCGTCGTTGAGCGTTTATTCAACATTGCATCTCTGAATTGATTATTGCTAATCTTTTGCTACCATATATAGCCAACCCAGCTCCACATATTTCTACACCGTGTATACGTACGCTCCCCTGGCAATCGCTTTACTCAATATTCGGAGTTACTTGACACTGCTGGTTGCCGATCACCGCCTGCTGCATGGTAAGAACTTGTAAGACATTGATATTTGCTTACTGTGAGCGTTTTACCACCACATCCTAGTAGTTATAGGAACATTATTTTTGGGTTTTGTTTCTTGTTCTACTAATCATGACAGGATCCAGAGTCAATTCATGGGCTTTGTCGATCGCGGGAGACGTGCCACCACCTTTGCAAATACCACAACCGTCACGAGAGGTGCACAAACATCCAAATGCACATGATCAGGTTAATGTATCTATACCACCATTTAATGGCCGTTTTAAACCTGCTTTATATATTGAATGGGAGTTCGACATAAAAAATATATTTGCTTCCCATAATTTCAATGAACATAAAAAGGTTAAGGTTGCGGTTGGTTCTTTCACTGGTTATGCTTTGGTTTGGTGGAGTGAATATTGTCGGTTACACCCTGATTATATAACTACTACTTGGGATGATTTGAAACTTGCCATGCGACATACTTTCGTCCCTGCTTATTATACTCGTGACATGATTAAGAAGTTGCAACACTTAAAACAAGGTAGTGAAACTGTAACAAAATATTATGATGATTTACAAACTACCTTGTTGCATTCCTCTTTAGAAGAAAGTGAAGATGATTTTATGGATAGATTTTGGGGAGGATTAAACCGTGATATTCAAGAGATACTAATTCATGAAGAGTGTTATCCTATGGACCATTTGTTTCATCTTGCTTGCAAAGCTGAGAAGGAAATAAAACGACGTGTTGGCCACGAGGAGAACAAGCGCACGGTGCACATTCCAAGAGTTGATATGATTGTTCCTTCAACTACTAGGCATACTATGACAACCACATCCGTTGTTGTCAGGACTACATCACCTCCACCATGTGACACATCGCCCCCGAGAGTGGCTACATCATCTGAGTTGATCATAAGAGGTAATGACAAAGGTACTGATCTTCCATCTCTACATGAGAATGATGAATGCTTTGTCAATTTGAATGCACCATCTGATGAGCTACCCACTACTTTGATCACACCACCTATTTTAGAGGACTACGTTGATAATTTGACTTTGCCATGTGATCAAACAACTGAAATACCAACAATTTTGAGTGCACACATTGAATTAACTATTGATGCAAAAGAACCAATGTTTAATCATTTTGATATGACCTCTAATCTTGGTGATGATTCTGTGTTGAATGACTTATTGCATGTTTGCTTATTTAAGCATGTTGTAGCATGTAAATTTGATGCAAGTAAGGTTTATTCACCAATGTTGGGATGGTTTAATGATGAACATTGTCAATCTTTTGAAATGAATAAGAGCTTCACTTATATGTGCAAACTGAGTTGCAATATTTTCATGCCTTCTACTTCTTGTGCTAATTTTTTGGCTTTAGATTTTATGAACTATGCAAGTTACTCATCTATTCATGTGTCATATATGCAAAAATCAAGGAAGTAAAAATGGATGACATATACATATACAACATGTACACCTTGTCTCTTTTGTTAGCCACATTTCAGATTAAGCAACGCCGAGGACGGCTTTATTTTCAAGAAGGGGAGGATGATGAGGACATGACTACCTTGGATATGACCAAAAATATTGCATATATGCATATTTGTCAGGTGATTTCTAGTGCAAACTATTCAATAATCTATTTATGTTATCCAGAACAAAAATACTTCACACACTTTTGTGTTTTGTCTAATTGCAGGTGTATGGGACATTTGTACAATCCACATATGAAGATAAGGAAGAAAGAGATGTTTATTTGCTGTCCAAAAAGTTCTCTCACGTCACTTTTGGCCCAAGAGAAGATAGAGTCCAAGTCTCTCACGTTCTGGATTCAGATTCGGACTGCACAGACATACCTGACTCAAAACGCACACAAGTTTTTCATACGGACTCCGAATTGGGTGATTCTTTTTTTGTTGGAAACTAGATTTCGTGCACTTTCCAACCCAATTGGAATCACCTTTAAATTCGTCCGGAGCGTTGAGTTGTGGACGAAATAATCTGATGCTGCAGCAGAATCCGAGTCAAACTACAAGTCCAAAGGTGTTACATCACCTCCACTTGGGCCCATTGGCCTTGTACGACCTAGATTTAGTTTTAGGCTGCCTTGGGACGTCCTCCCACCTCCTTGGCCGCCACCCCTTGCTCCTATATAAGTAGATCCATCTAGTAGCTTTTCCTTGGGATTTGTTTAGTTAAAAGTTAGCCATTGCAACTTCGTGTACTTCGTTTGTGTCCAACGACCAGACCAAGACCGCTTCCGGATCCCCACCATTATCAATACCTCATATATATTTGCAATATTCAGATTGCTTTATCATATTCTTGCTCGTTCTTCGATTGCTTGCAGGAATAGACCTTCGTGGTCAGGCTGACCGTGCTTCCGGCGTCGTCAGTAACCTCAGGAGATTGGTTTAGCGATTGCTAAGGCGCAACGTCGTGCACGTTTGTAGTCGGATTGTCAAAGTCATCTCCACCAAATCGATAGTTATCATCTCATCGAAAGATCGGGACCCTCGCTTCTATCAAGTGGTATCAGAGCTACTAATCATGACAGGATCCAGAGTTAATTCATGGGCTTTGTCGATCGCGGGAGACGTGCCACCACCTTTGCAAATACCACAACCGTCACGAGAGGTGCACAAACATCCAAATGCACATGATCAGGTTAATGTATCTATACCACCATTTAATGGCCGTTTTAAACCTGCTTTATATATTGAATGGGAGTTCGACATAAAAAATATATTTGCTTCCCATAATTTCGATGAACATAAAAAGGTTAAGGTTGCGGTTGGTTCTTTCACTGGTTATGCTTTGGTTTGGTGGAGTGAATATTGTCGGTTACACCCTGATTATATACCTACTACTTGGGATGATTTGAAACTTGCCATGCGACATACTTTCGTCCCTGCTTATTATACTCGTGACATGATTAAGAAGTTGCAACACTTAAAACAAGGTAGTGAAACTGTAACAAAATATTATGATGATTTACAAACTACCTTGTTGCATTCCTCTTTAGAAGAAAGTGAAGATGATTTTATGGATAGATTTTGGGGAGGATTAAACCGTGATATTCAAGAGATACTAATTCATGAAGAGTGTTATCCTATGGACCATTTGTTTCATCTTGCTTGCAAAGCTGAACGGGAAATAAAACGACGTGTTAGCCACGAGGAGAACAAGCGCACGGTGCACATTCCAAGAGTTGATATGATTGTTCCTTCAACTACTAGGCATACTATGACAACCACATCCATTGTTGTCAGGACTACATCATCTCCACCATGTGACACATCGCCCCCGAGAGTGGCTACATCATCTGAGTTGATCATAAGAGGTAATGACAAAGGTACTGATCTTCCATCTCTACATGAGAATGATGAATGCCTTGTCAATTTGAATGCACCATCTGATGAGCTACCCACTACTTTGATCACACCACCTATTTTAGAGGACTACGTTGATAATTTGACATTGCCATGTGATCAAACAACTGAAATACCAACAATTTTGAGTGCACCCATTGAATTAACTATTGATTCAAAAGAACCAATGTTTAATCATTTTGATATGACCTCTAATCTTGGTGATGATTCTGTGTTGAATGACTTATTGCATGTTTGCTTATTTAAGCATGTTGTAGCATGTAAATTTGATGAAAGTAAGGTTTATTCACCAATGTTGGGATGGTTTAATGATGAACATTGTCAATCTTTTGAAATGAATAAGAGCTTCACTTATATGTGCAAACTGAGTTGCAATATTTTCATGCCTTCTACTTCTTGTGCTAATTTTTTGGCTTTAGATTTTATGAACTATGCAAGTTACTCATCTATTCATGTGTCATATATGCAAAAATCAAGGGAAGTAAAAATGGATGACATATACATATACAACATGTACACCTTGTCTCTTTTGTTAGCCACATTTCAGATTAAGCAACGCCGAGGACGGCTTTATTTTCAAGAAGGGGAGGATGATGAGGACATGACTACCTTGGATATGACCAAAAATATTGCATATATGCACATTTGTCAGGTGATTTCTAGTGCAAACTATTCAATAATCTATTTATGTTATCCAGAACAAAAGTACTTCACACACTTTTGTGTTTTGTCTAATTGCAGGTGTATGGGACATTTGTACAATCCACATATGAAGATAAGGAAGAAAGAGATGTTTATTTGCTGTCCAAAAAGTTCTCTCACGTCACTTTTGGCCCAAGAGAAGATAGAGTCCAAGTCTCTCACGTTCTGGATTCAGATTCGGACTGCACAGACATACCTGACTCAAAACGCACACAAGTTTTTCATACGGACTCCGAATTGGGTGATTCTTTTTTTGTTGGAAACTAGATTTCGTGCACTTTCCAACCCAATTGGAATCACCTTCAAATTCGTCCGGAGCGTTGAGTTGTGGACGAAACAATCTGATGCTGCAGCAGAATCCGAGTCAAACTACAAGTCCAAAGGTGTTACATCACCTCCACTTGGGCCCATTGGCCTTGTACGACCTAGATTTAGTTTTAGGCTGCCTTGGGACGTCCTCCCACCTCCTTGGCTGCCACCCCTTGCTCCTATATATGTAGATCCATCTAGTAGCTTTTCCTTGGGATTTGTTTAGTTAAAAGTTAGCCATTGCAACTTCGTGTACTTCGTTTGTGTCCAACGACCAGACCAAGACCGCTTCCGGATCCCCACCATTATCAATACTTCATATATATTCGCAATATTCAGATTGCTTTATCATATTCTTGCTCGTTCTTCGATTGTTTGCAGGAATAGACTTTCGTGGTCAGGTTGATCGTGCTCCAGCATGGTCAATAACCTCTCGGAGTTGGTTTAGCGATTGCTAAGGCGCAACGTCGTGCACGTTTGTAGTCGGATCGTCAAAGTCGTCTCCACCAAATCGATAGTTATCATCTCATCGAAAGATCGGGACACCTCGCCTCTATCAGCTCACGTAAATGAGTTACATGAGCTCAAATTTGGTGGAGAGTGATGATTTGATCATATGAAGTACCTTGCAAGATTTCAACTCATTTGGATATGCGTAGCTTGTACTTCCTTCACAATGACTTCCCTCAGATAGGAACTTTGAAAATTTGCTCAGGAATATTTACTAGGTAAGTTGAGTTGAATTTTGGCATGGTGCAATTATATGGACAGGAGAAGATGTCCAAAAAATTTGGAGTCAATCAAGCAAAGATAAATAGCACTTTCATTGCAAAGTGCCATTTAGGGGAGAATAGGAAAATAATTATTGGAGGGTTATTTTTGAACATGGCAATGAAAAGTTTTGCCATATTTGAGCAATATATGACCCAAACAATTTATGAGAACTATTTGGGAATTTTGGGAGTGACAGAAATATAGGTTGCTTCACAACCTAGGGTTTAAAGGGTTATTCCATGAACAGAAAAGGAATATTCCCTGGAAAAATAACATTGGATTAGGTCAAGGATGAAAATGACATGATTTTGGGATGATAATGAGGATGCCAAGCCACTATAAAACCTAGGAAGACATGATCTTCCCATGTTTTGGAACCACATAGCCACAGAAAAGCAAATCAAATTAAGAAATCCAAGAAAAACAAAGGAAAGAGAAAAGGGCAAAATCCAGGGTGTTAAAGTGATCCAAGGATATAGATCTATAGGTGGAATAGAATATGGTGGTTGTGTCATTCCCGGATTTCTGGGTCCGGCAACCCGTGAGAGGTTCGAACACTGGGGTGCGTGCGAAGATTTCAACCTGCCTAGCCTGCCTACTCGCGATCCTCCCTAGCCTAGCATGTCGAGCTCCGAGGGAGACAAAGACACATAGATTTATACTAGTTCGGGCCACCATTGTGGTGTAATACCCAACTCTAGTGTGGTGTGATGGATTGCCTCGAGGGGCTATGGATGAACTAGTACAAGGATGAAGAAGCCTCAGGAGGTGAGGTGTTCTTGAGCTGGTGTGTTGCTTCAGAAGGAATTGATCCTCCCCTATGGTGATGGCTAAGCCCTATATAGTGCCTTGGTCCTCCTCCCAAATATGAGTGGGAAGGGATCCCACAACGGCGGGATTCGGAAGGGGACAAGTAGTACAATCTATCTTGACAAAAGTAGTCTTCGCCTGCGAAAAGCCTCTCGTTGTGACGCTACGGTGGGCTCGGTGATGACCTCTGTCTTGCCGTCCCGGCGGTCTTGGTCTCGTTGCACCAAAATGGAAACCTATGGCTGCTTCCTCAGGACTCCGCGCCTACGGCTGGCCTACCTTGCACCAAAGAGGAAACCTGTGCTCTGCGCCTGCCTGGCGCCCGCCTGGTCTTGGTCGTCATGGCTCACGTCAGCGGAGCCTCATGAGGTAGCTGCATAGATCTCTCCACCCCTCAAGAGCCCTCCTGAGGATGCCAACTCCTGCAGGGGTCTTGGTGTCGTCCGCCTCGTGAGGCTTGGCCCCTCGCGAGGGTCTTGCTGCGTGTTGTTGAAGCTGGGCCATACCGGGACGTCGATGGAGCCACGTGGTGGGCCGCAGGCAGGCAGGACTAGATTCCCCCAAGTCCAGGACGCCGACAGTAGCCCCCGGGACCAAGGAGCGCTTTGGCTTGGCTTCTAGGTGAAGCCAAAGGGCAAGGACGGAGCGCCACGGGCCCTAACAGCTTGCGGCCCTGGAGACACGTGGCGGTTGATGGGACGTGGGCGTCTCCACTTCCCCACGCGGCCTTGATATCTGATAGACCCAGTAGCCGCCCGTTGTCAGCGCAACTTACCCTTAGTGGTGTGCCGTGCCCAGCTCTTGTTTCTTCCTCCCCAATCATACCGCCGCATCTGTAGATCTGGTGCCGGCGCCTTGCTCCCTTTTGGTATTCGCCATGGCTCCCAAGCCAAGGAGGAAGAAGGTGAAGCCGCGCGCGCCGACAGGTCCTCCGCCGGCCTTGGAACCAGCCCTTGAGGAGTCGACGGTGATCAATATGGAAGGACTAGACAAGGTTCGCCATGCTCCCGCCGCCAGCTCCAACGAGGGGGGGGGGGGCGACGGCTGCCCGCCCAGCATCTTGGCGGACCAGAGAGATGAGCGCCACCGAGATTCCCATCCATCTCCATGCTCTCCTTGTTGGGTTGGTTCGTCCCTTCTCCCCCTTCTTCAATGTGGTGTCGCATTACCAGATCCATCTGCTGCATCTGGATCCCCGCTCCGTCATCCTCCTTGCCTTCTTCGCCTTCCACTCTGAGGCCATGGTGGGCATCACTCCCTCTGTGGCCTTGTTTCGACATTTCTTCATGCTCCGGCTGGTGGACGCTCTCTAGGGCTCCGGGTGCATGACCTTCGAAGTTGTGGCCGCGACTGCTGACTCGGGGATCGACTTCGAGCTCTCTACCATCGCGAAGGGATTCCCGAAGCAGTGGCTTCTGACGGACGCCCACACGTTCAGCTCCCTGCTCACGATCCCTGGGTCGCCGGCTTCGCCAAGCTCTGGCTGGTGCCATGCGAACCTCACGGACAAGCGTCTCGCTTTTCTCTGTAAGAGGTTGGCGAGGCTCCAGGAACTAGGGGTGACGGCGCCAATGGTGGTGAAGGAATTCGTGAAGCAACGCCTGCTCCCCTCCAGGGCCATTCTCGCCCGATGTGGGACTTCACCGGCGCCGGAGACCCGATGAGGCTGCATAAGCCGTCGCTTGCTGCCGATACCTTGAGCATGGTGCTTATGCTCCTGACTGGCAAGCCCGAGCCTACCGACCTCCCGGTGAATGGCTGCCTTCTTTATCTGTGCTCGATCAAGAAGGTCTTCGTGGGGCAGATGCCCCTGTTTGATGAATGGGGGTTGCTCCCCGAGGGCATCGAGGGACCCCGTGAGAATCCAGTCTTCATGGATCCTCTCCTGATTGACCCTGCTGCGTGCGCCCCAAGTGTGGAGGCAGGGGGATGCGCACCTCCGTCAGCTCTCGGGACCTCGTCCGGAGATCCAGCCTCATTAGAGGCTCAGGAGCCTCAAGCTTCTGGGGTTCCGGCAGGGGCTGCTGCAGAGCCTGCGCATCATCAGGCTCCGGAGGCAGGGGCCTCTGACGCTCGGGTTGGTGGCTCTAGAGCTGCTGCTGGCGACGAGGAGCCTACCAATGGCTCCGGAGCCGCGAGCTAGGAGGCCACGCCGGGCGACCATGCCCTTGGGACCCTTGCTCCAGATATCATGCCGGACGCTTTCCCTCCTAAGGATCACCCATCGGGGCCAGGTCGACACCACCTGTGCCTTGACTCGCTCCTGAAGAGGAAGAGGTCCCTGTGCCGCGACGATGGCACCCGTCGGCCGCTGAAGCCGGGGAGATATGTGGCCTCCGACAAGTAAGTACCTTCGCTCCTGATCTCTGAGTGCACTGCGTTTTCTCATGGCTGGGGTTTTGCAGAATCTTCATGAAGAACCAACCTCGGGAGGCGGAGACACCCAAGAGCCCCAACGTGGCGTGGGCGTGCAGCCCCAGCGCCTTGAGCCTGCGCAAGGTACTAGTCCGGCTTCCTCCAGCTCGACACCGCGAGGGCGCCCCGGAATCGAGCCCCATGTTTTCTCCCCCCGCGACTCTGTCCACGAGGTAAAGGGTGGGCAGGTGATCCTCCCTCTTGTCCTTGTCGGCAGCGGGGCATCCTTCGTCTTCAAGCTATGGGGCCCCACCAGCCAGCCCCCAGCCGGCGACTAGCGGAGCCCCCGGTGTCTCCCGAGCGGCCTCCGGAGCCGGTGGGGACCTTGGCGACGAGCTCGCGCTTGCTCGTGGGCGCAGCATGGTGCACTTTGGGTTCTTTGGTGAAGCGATGCGCGCGACGGTCCATCTTTGTGGGGAGCTCGCCAACATCGACACCAGGCTTGAAGCAGAGAATTGCCGCTTGGAGGATGAATGGCAGTGACTGAAGGTGGCCATCAATCTTGGGAAGATTCAGCGAGACGAAGCCGGAGCACGTGCGGAGGCCTCGCTCACGGCTTCTCGAGAAGCTTGTGCTCGCGCCATGGAAGAGGCCGAGGCAGCAAACCGCCATCGCAAGGTGGCTAAGAAGCGGCTGCGAGATATTCTGTCTTCGAGTGTTGTCC
Source organism: Triticum dicoccoides (assembly GCF_002162155.2). NCBI lineage: Eukaryota > Viridiplantae > Streptophyta > Magnoliopsida > Poales > Poaceae > Triticum > Triticum dicoccoides. The sequence continues at coordinate 309,036,705 of NC_041393.1, read as the reverse complement.
TGCTGCGTGAAATTGAGGAGTGTCGTGCCCTGCTGGCCTCCATGCGAGGTGAGGTGGCCCTTGCCGAGGCGGAACTCTTGAGGCGCCATGAGGACTTGACGCTGGAGGCCGTGGATCATAGCTTGGTGCTGGAAAGACTGGAGGTGAGGGAGCGACAGGCCACCGCGGCTGAGGATGTTGTCGCCGCCCGAGAAGCTCGGGTCCAGGTGGAGGTTGAGGAGAAGGTGGCGAAGGCACGTGCTGAGCTAGCCTAGGGGCACCGCCTGGACCTGGAGCTGCTCAAGACTGAGTTTGTGGGCGGACCTCCGTCCTGGAGATCGAGCTGCAGGTGGTGAAGCAGTGCGAGGGCGCTGCCCAAGAGGCCCTGACTTCTTCTGAATCCACCCCGGGTTCTGCTAGCGCCGAGATATCGTCTCTCCGGATGCAGGCCGAGGACACCGCCTCCCTCCTAGAGAAGGCCTTGAGTGAAAAGTGTCGCCGCCTGACGCTGGAGCGCGAGCACGAGCCCATGCTCCAGGGTCTGCGTGTCAGAGCCAACAACGCCTTGGGTGCCATTTGCGACGAGAGCGCTCCTCACCCATGCAAGAGCGACTATGCTAGCTATCTCCGCTTCTTCACTGATATCGTGACCCGCCTGGAGGACCAGGCCGCAAAAGCCCACCAGCTTGTTGAAGAGAGGACCCGGTGCCTCCTTGGGCGCGCACTCTCGCGCATCTTCAGCCACCTCCTGAACCTTGACTCCCACTTCAACTTCAGCATCATGCTAGCCCCCGTGCCTGCGGCCACCGAAGACAAGCTTGCCAAGTGGGTGGATGGTCATGTGGATGCTCTGGTAAAGGATCTCACTCCTGAGGACGACACGTCCATGCTCGCAGCCGAAGGGGCTGGCATGGGTGGATATGACGAGGAGGATGGCAGCTGCAGCACAAGCAGCATGGACAGGAATGACGAAGACGGTGCGTCCTGCTAGGCCTGTATTTCTTTTACTTTGACCTGTATGAAAACTCAAGTGCATCCTTGTGAGAGCATTTTGAAAGGGGGTGCCCCTTATGATATATGAGATTGCTAAATGCTTTTTGAAGTAACACCCGGAGGGGACCCAGCAAGGCTGCGTGCCGATGAACATGATAGTTGTTTTTGACTTATCTTGGGTTTCGTGGGTCCTGAGTGAGGCCTGGTGCCATGGCAGCGCCCCTTCTCCTGAGGTGAGCTTGCAGCTAGTTCGCGAGGCCCTGCATCTCTTGAGGGGCCTGCTGGCCTGCCGTAGAGTGCCTCATGAGGAGCCAACTGCCAGATTGTGGCAAGGTGGGTGCACAAAGCGGCCGCGCCTTTGAGCCCCTGAGGGGAGTGATAAGTGCCAGCGCGTAAACCGTACCCAGCCCCCGCTCGCAAGGCGCTAGAGGGCAGGGTAGCGGTCACGAGCTCTAAGAAAAGAACGCAAGAAGTGAAGGCAAAAGAGC
>NC_041393.1:309017045-309035023 GCF_002162155.2 Triticum dicoccoides | reverse complement strand
TATAAACGCACACAAAACCACTGCTTCAAAAAGTCGGCAAGCGAGTACAAAAAGAGAGGCAAAAAGCAGCGGCCACGTCCGGCGCCTAACTGGTCTTCAGTCTTCAGTCTTCGGTCTTCTCACCAGCCCGGAGCTAAGTGATTTCACTGGCTGGGCATAGTCATTGGGGACAGTGTCGACGGCTAGCGCGGAGCATGGTGCTTCCACTAGGACGTGGGTGGGAGCCCCCGTGAGGCCCCAGGGCGGCACTCAGGAGACTCCGGGACGTGTACAGCCCCACTCATTATTACGTGTGAGTGTCACGAGCGGAGACCTTCATAGGCCGGAGCCTTGCTTCAAGTCGCCCGATGAGGACCCCGCCGTGCGCCGCCCCTGACCACCGTTGGGGAGACCGGAAACCAGGACAAGACCAAGGGGCCAAGGGGACGATGATGGCATCCTCGGCGACCGCAGGCCCCCTGCCGAGGGGAAGGGCTCGTCGGCTCCTTCCCCGGCAGGGAACCTACCTCCAGGTCGGATCCTGTTCCGTGCAGCGCGAGGAGGGCCCTGCCGCTGGGCTCCCCCCGCGCTGCTCCCAACGTCCTTCACGCTCCTGAGGGGAGCCCGCCGTCCTGAGGGTCCTGGTGGTCATCACGTCTTGGTTTACCTGCGATCCATGGTTAGTGTAAGCATGCCCCTACGGCCTGAACTATAGCCACAAGCTGCCGCTGTTGGGGATGTCAGCAGGGCTTTGTGGTGGTTCTAAGGGGAGCTCGGCCTGGTGTATGTCCAGCGCCCAGCCTGGCATGGGGGATCGGCTGCGGCCCTCTCCTAGCGCATGCCTTGGATCCATCGCGACAGGCACATAGGCTTCCAGGGTGCTCGCGCCAGGGATGCAGCCCGGCCGCCTAACGCTCCCGCCCCCTTCTATCATCCTTTGGTCCTACTGGTCAGGGGTCGGCACTCCAACACGGTCCCTGGTGGTGTCGTCCGGAGCAGCCCCGTATCGAGGGGGCATATTTGGGGCGGCACGGGCTGCCCCACGAGGCTGGTTGGCGTCGAGAGGCTCTCTGTGGTCCCTGGGAGAGGGCGCGCGGCTGTGTCGGGGATGAGCACTCGCCCCCACCATCACCTGCGATGTGGGGAGGGTGCAGAACGGGGTCGCCCCTTGCATGCCACTTATAGCAGCTCAGCGACCCGCTCCAGCAGGGCGTCGCGGCCGCTCTCAAGCAGCCTGCACCGCAGAAGCTCACGGGCCACGATGACTGCCGCCCGCATGTTCGCTTGTCCCCTGCGCGAGTGCGGAGCAGTTGCTGCAGCGTAGTTCACAGATCGCGTGGCTGCGGCACGGCGCCAGAGGAGAAGACTACGCCACGCACACCCCCCCCCCCGCCACGGCCGGTCGCCCTCGGTGGAACGTGGGCCGTGAGCAGAGCAGAGTGGAGGTCTTCTTCACCGGTGGGTGCTGCCGAGGAGGTCTGGACGACCCAGTGCTCGACGTGGGCTCTCGGGGCATCGGTCATGGCATTGGTGGAGCGAAGGAGGACTGGTCGACGGAAGAGGAGATCCGACGCACCCCTACCTGGCATGCCAAATGTCGGATTTCTTGTTCCAGCAACCCGTGAGAGGTTCGAACACTGGGGTGTGTTGGAGATCTCAACCTGCCCAGCCTGCCTACTCGCGATCGTCCCTAGCCTAGCGCGTCGAGCTCACAGAGATACAAAGACACAAAGATTTATACTAGTTCGGGCCACCGTTGTGGTGTAATACCCTACTCTAGTGTGGTGTGGTGGATTGCCTTGAGGGGCTATGGATGAACTAGTACAAGGATGAACAAGCCTCAGGAGGTGAGGTGTTCTTGAGCTGGTGTGTTGCTTCGGAAGGAATCGATCCTCCCCTATGGTGATGGCCAAGGCCTATATATATTGCCTTGGTCCTCCTCCCAAATATGAGCGGGAAGGGATCCCACAACGGCGGGATTCGAAAGGGACAAGTAGTACAGTCTATCCGGACAAAAGTAGTCTTCGCCTGCAAAAAGCCTCTTGTTGTGAAGCTGCGGTGGGCTCGGTGATGACCTCCATCTTGCCGTCCTAGTGGTCTTGGTCTCGTTGCACCAGAATGGAAACCTTTGGCTGCTTCCTCGGGACTCCGCGCCTGCGGCTTGCCTCCCTTGCACCAAAGAGGAAACCTGCGCTCTGCGCCCGCCTGGCCTTGGTTGTCATGGCTCACGTCAGCTGAGCCTCATGAGCTAGCTGCATAGATCTCTCCGCCCCTCAGGAGCCCTCTTGAGGAGGCCAACTTCTTCAGGGGTCTTGGCATCGTCCGCCTCGTGAGTCTTGGCCCCTCACGAGGGTCTTGCTGCGTTTTTTTAAGCTGGGCCATACCAGGCCGTCAATGGAGCCACGTAGTGGGCCACAGGCAGGCAGGACTAGATATCCCCAAGTCTAGGACATCGACAGTCATGCCCAATATGTGATTCTATCCGAGAGGAACTCAAAGGTCCCACCAAGGATAGAGCCGCATATTGAAGACGCTTTTCCAAGGTGGATATCATTACATCAATACCATTACATAATAGATGGGGATACATACAAAGGCATAAAATGCCACATGAATACAGCAACATCATACACAAGAGCAACATCCGACTATGGATGAAACACAAACAAAAGCTCAAATGACATCCACCCTCCTACCCGACGCTGCCGACCAGGAACCTATCCCCTGAATGGAGAAGAAGCAGAAGAAGGACTCCAAAACAAGTAAACATCGGTCTCACGTCATGATCATCGTGTTACCTGTACCTGCAACTGTTGTTGTAGTAAACTGCGAGCAACGAGGACTCAGCAATCCCATTACCATGGGTATCAAGACTAGCAAAGCTTATTGGGTATGGAATGGGTAAGTGGTGAGGTTGCAGCGAGCGACTAAGCATTGTATGGTGGATACCTTACGAGTACAAGAATAAGATGAGAAGCTATGCAAACGGTCGCAAACAAGTAATGATCAAGAAGTGATCCTAAACTACTTACGTTCAAACATAACCCCCACCTTGTTCTCTTCTCGACACACTCAAAAAGAGACTGTCATGGTTATGCACACAGTTGGTGTATTTTAATTTGAATCTGGTGTCAAGTACTCTACAACCAGACATTAACAACTCCCATCTGCCACATAACCGCGGGCACGACTCTTGAAAGTTTATACCCTGTAGGGCTGTCCCAACTTAGCCTATGACAAGCTCATGTTCCGCAGAGACAATCCTCCATTGCGGGACATCCAATCAGACTCGGGGTCCTGGTGCACAAGACATTTCAACAATGGTGAAACAAATCTAGCAAGACCTCCTGATGCATCGACCTAGCCTGATAGGAGTCGCACGTATCTCGCTCTCAGTGTACACCAGATGGGCAAGATGTCGGGTTGGCTGAGACCCTGGTTGCCTAGGGGCACTGGACATCACCCAGTTTGGACAAACACTCATGCGGAGCACTGGCCCGGGGGGGTTGATTAAGAATCCTTGGGTACCAGTAAGTCCCTATGCAAGTTTTAGGTGTTATTAGGCAAATGATAAAACCAATGTTGGGCCTTGCTGGAAGAGTTTTATTCAAAGCGAGCTGTTTAGAGGGCCCCATAAACACTCACCATGTTAGGGACGCAAAATCAAAGGAACATAACACCGATGGAAACTAGGGCGGCAAGAGTGGAACAAAACACCAGGCATAAGGCCGAGCCTTACACCCTTTACCATGTATATAGATGCATTAATTAATTATAAGTAATATTGTGATATCCCAAAATATCCATGATATCCATGTCCCAACATGGAACAGCCTGCAACTAGCAACGCTATAAGAGGGGTTGAGCAAAGTGACATAGCCAAAAAACGGTTTGCTGGGATGGTGAAAAAAAGGTTAGAGGCTGTTTCATGGCATATTGGGAGGCTTGATTAACAAATGGTAGGTAGTCCGACATAGCGATAGAATCAAGACAACTAGCATAACAAAGATAGTACTGAGAACCAAGGTTACGGTCATCTTGCCTGAAATCCCGCTAGGAAGAAGATCGAGTCCATGAAGAAGACGGTCGGGCATAGACGAAGCAAGTGTAGTCGTACGAATCCTGACGATCGCAATGAAACATGAACTATTGAGAAGAAGCACAACCGGAAAGAAGCAAACATGGCATGATGCTCAACCAAGGATGATGCATGACAAGGCTATATGATGCTACTCATGGCAAGAGATGATGCATACAAGAAAATCACATGCAAGCAAGTTTAAATGAGGCCGGAAAGAACATATAACAATTCCAGTAAGTCCTCATATGCAAATTTTGAAATTGGTTCAGATCTGGATAACACCTTATGTTCAAGTTATTAAACAGAAAGTTAAGATGCACCATGATTATCTGCATGAATTTCTAGTCAAGTTACATATAAAGTTCGTTTAATTCGGAGCTATGGCCTAGAAGATATGAGCAAAACAAGTTAAACATGGCATTGATGCAAAATTCATTCAAACATCATGAAAACACACTCAAAACATGGATGCAACAAGATATTATGAAACTACATTCAATTCTAAGAAAGTTTCATATAGAGCATGCTCAAAATGAAGCAACGGATCAACACATACACTCAAAACAAGTTATAACAACAATCTGCCCAAAACAGCAAGTAGGCACTTTGCAATCATCAAAACAACATGCTACAGGAAACATATGAACACAAACTTGGCATGTACTTCAAGCACAGATAACATGCTTCAAATAACATTAAGATTTAGGTTCATAGGCATCAATATTAAACCAAGATGATCAATGCAACATACAACTTGATAACACAAATTATGACTGAAAAACAGGGCATATGCATGAGCAGAGTTAATATGATGACATGTTGTAGGCATGAAACGAATATGCTACATTGCAAGAACATGGCATCAAAAGGCATATAATGGTAGTACATATCAAGGAGCTCAAAACACACAACATGGCGTAAATATATGAGCAACAGGTTCATGGGAATCATCAAGACAACATGCAAAGATGATATAAGTTCATTCTCAGACAGTGAAAATCTGAGAATGCAAAACAACAACATTATGATGCTGAATTTGGAGACACATAAAAGCAAGCATAGCAATTTCAACAATTTTGCAAATGAGATGAGCATGTAGTAGACATGATATACTTAAATTTAGTCCATGGGCACAAGTTCATATGATGCATGGATTAATTACAATAAGCTTTGCAAAATGGAACATGCTGTTAACAGGTTGAGAGATTTAGCATGATGGCAACTTGAAAGCAAGAACGAGACAAACTACAAAAAATTTCTATGGAAATCAAGGGCATGGCATCAAAGTAAACATAACAAAGAGAAAATAACATCAAGGCATCATATGCATATGGCTCAGGGATTAGTGGGAACCATCAAGTCAAGTTTGAATATTGTAACAATTTCAGCAAGTGTAAAACAACATCATCATAGAATGTTTGTGACCTTGGAACAGAGGTCATATGTAGTGCAAAATAATCAAACTTGGCATGTGGATAAATTAATAATATCATACCTAAATACAAGTATTTGGAGCATCTATAAAAGAGGCATAGATTAACTAATACCAATCTCACAACATGGCATCATGAAGTTAATAGAAAACTGGAACATCATTTAGGCAAGTTCATGGCAATTAAAGCATATACTAAAGGAAATATATGAGGCATCAAATGGAAAGGAATGATGGACCATAACATGGACATCAAGACATGTCAACTAGGCATCTCCATATTATGCATGGATTTGACGGTAGCATCAAGCAAACATAGCAACATGATATAACAGTTTCAGACTTGGCAGACCATTAACAGCAAGTAGCCTACTTCACAATCTTGATGGATTCACCATATGACATATCAAAATAAATGGGTTGCACCACTGCAAATCTGGCAAGATTATGCTCGTAAAACATGTTGACATGATGCTCAAAAGAAAATCACACATAAAGATATAAAAAAGACAAAATAGCAAGTTATAGCAATTTCCAGCAGTTTATATCACTTAGCACTTTTATAACAGAGATAATCATGCCAACATGTATCCTAACATGAATGCAAATGCAAAAAACATGAAGAACACTCTGAGGTGAGCATTTTGACATATCATACACGCAAAACGGAGAAACATGCACAAAGTTATGACACGAAGAAGATGCACATATGATGCTGAAATTCGAGGGACAGAGAAAAAACCACCTCCGAAAACTGGATGGAGACATGCGGGACGAGGGGATCCGAGACGGCGGAGGCGTGTTTGGTTTTGGTGCATTGGTGGATCTGATCCACCTTCTAGTGGATCCGGCGATGGAGGCGGCTCCGGTGATGGAGGCGGCTCCGGCGACAGCGGCGACCTTCGGCGAGGTCTCCAGCAAGCGAGGAGGTTGGGGACGGGTTGGAGATGAGATGCGGAGGATGAAGCCGAGGGAGTGGTGGCCGGGGCATGATACGTCTCCAACGTATTATAATTTCTTATTGTTCCATGCTATTATATTACCCGTTTTGGATGTTTATGGGCTTTACTCGACACTTTTATATCATTTTTGGGACTAACCTACTAACCGGAGGCCCAGCCCGAATTGCTGTTTTTTTGTGCCTATTTCAGTGTTCGAAGAAAGGAATATCAAACGGAGTCCAAACAGAATGAAACCTTCAAGAGCGATCTTTTTGGAACAAATGCAATCCAGGAGACTTGGAGTGGACGTCAAGAAGGAACCGAGGCGGCCACGAGGGTGCCCGACGCGCCCCCCACCCTCGTGGGCCCCATGTGGCTCCCCTGACCTACATCCTTTGCCTATATATATACCTACGTACCCCGAAAACATCTAGGGGCACCACGAAAAACTATTTCCACCGCCGTAAACTTCTGTATCCGCTAGATCCCATCTTGGAGCCTTCGTCGGAGCTCCGCTGGAGGGGAAATCGACCATGGAGGGCCTCTAGATCATCTCCAAGGCCTCTCCGATGAGTTGTGAGTAGTTTACCACGACCTTCGGGTCCATAGTTATTAGCTAGATGGCTTCTTCTCTCTCTTTGAATCTCAATACAAAGTTCTCCTAGATCTCCTTAGAGATCTATTTGATGTAACTCTTTTTGCGGTGTGTTTGTCGAGATCCAATGAATTGTGGGATTATGATCAAGTTTATCTATGAGAAATAATTTAATCTTCTCTGAATTCTTTTATGTGTGATTGGTTATCTTTGCAAGTCTCTTCGAATTATCATTTTGGTTTGGCCTAATAGATTGATCTTTCTTGCAATGGGAGAAGTGCTTAGCTTTGGGTTCAATCTTGCGGTGTCCTTTCCCAGTGACAACAGGGGCAGCAAGGCACATATTGTATTGTTGCCATCGAGGATAAAAAGATGGGGTTTATATCATATTGCATGCGTTTATCCCTCTACATCATGTCATCTTTCTTAATGCGTTACTCTGTCCTTCATGAACTTAATACTTTAGATGCAGGCATGAGTCGGTTGATGTGTGGAGTAATAGTAGTAGATGTAGAATCATTTCGATCAACTTGTCATGGACGTGATGCCTATATACATGATCATGCCTAGATAATCTCATAACTATGCACTTTTCTATCAATTCCTCGACAGTAATTTGTTCACCCACCATAATACTTATGCTATCTTGAGAGAAGCCACTAGTGAAACCTATGGCCCCCGGGTCTATCTTTTATCATATAAGTTTCTGATCTACTTTTATTTGCATCTTTACTTTCCAATCTATATCATAAAAATACCAAAAATATTTATCTTATCTTATTATCTCTATCAGATCTCACTTTTGCAAGTTACCGTGAAGGGATTGACAACCCCTTTATCGCGTTGGTTCCGAGGTTCTTGTTTGTTTGCTTAGGGACGAGGGACTTTTGAGGAGCCTCCTACTGGATTGATACCTTGGTTCTCATAAACTGAGGGAAATACTTATGCTACTTTGCTCCATCACCCTTTCCTCTTCAAGGGAAACCAACACAGTGCTCAAGAGGTAGCAAAAAGGACTTCTGGTGCCGTTGCCGGGCAGGTCTTCGCTCAAGTCAAGGCATACCAAATACCCATCACAAACTCTATCCCTCTCATTACATTATTTGCCATTTGCCTCTCGTTTTCTTGTCCCCCACTTCACCCTTGCCGTTTTATTTGCCCTTTTTCCGTTCGTATTTTCGTTTGCCTTGATGTCTTACTTGGCTCATTTGGAATAGTTATGTATTTATTGCTAACCAGAGAACCTAAGATCTATGAATCCTCATCCGCTTGCTAATCTTTTTAAGAGATCCAATTATGATGAACCAATTTCTTGTGATTTGAGTGCACTAGATTATCTTTATGAGGTTTTGCTTGAAATTCGTGAATCTGAAAATTGTGATGATGAAATTTATGAAAAGATTCGAGATAGCTCCTTGAATAAAAAGCATGATTGCAATGATTTTATCATAAATTTTGTTAATGTCAATTGTGTTAATGATATGCAAAACCCTAAGCTTGGGGATGCTAGTTTTGCTATGTCCACTACTTATTGCAATGATCATGATTGGGGTGGTTCTTCTTATAATCTTGAAATTCTATTTAAGCCCCATGATAAATATGAGATTGATAATAATATTTGCAATAATACTGAAAGTGGGTTTGGAAGGGTGTCAACTTTAGATCCCACATATTTGGATAATGTTCAATCTTATGAAGTTTTTGATAAAAGTGGGTTTGGAGAGGTCATGACTTTAGTTAATGATAATCCCACTATTTTGGAAGAGTGTCAACTTTGCATGCATGTGGATCGTGTTGAACATATTTTATGTGATAGCTATTTTGTTGAATTTGCTTATGATCCCACATGTAATTATTATGAGAGAGGAAAATATGATTATAGGAAAACATGTAATTATTCCTTTCTTCTTCCTTGCATATGTTAGTTTTTGTTTCCCTTGATAATTTGTTTTCTTATAAAATACATATGCATAGGAAGTATGTTTGCCTTAAGTGTGTTTGTCACATGTTTTTTTATGCTCTCTTTGTGCTTCAATTCTTGTCTTTCATGTGAGCATCATTGAAATCTCAATGCCTAGCTAAAAAGGCTTTAAAGAAAAGCGCATGTTGGGAGACAACCCAATAGTTTTAGTTGTTGTTTAGTTTGAAATAATTCATCTAGCCTCTGTTTAGATGTGGTTTTATGTTTTAATTAGTGTTTGTGCCAAGTAGAGCCTATAGGATAACCTACGGTGATAGTTAGATTTGATTCTGCTAAAAACACAAACTTTTGCATGCACGATAATAATTGTAATAAATCACAAAAAAAATGATTTTGCATTGATTCTTTTTGCTGTAGATCAATCGAAAAATTACCGAGGACTTCCTATTTTGGTAGGAGTTTTAGAGTTTCAGAAGTATTCGAAAGTTACAGATTGCTACAGACTGTTCTGTTTTTGACAGATTCTGTTTTTCGTGTGTTGTTTGCTTATTTTGATGCATCTATGGCTAGTATCGGGGGGTATGAACCATAGAGAAGTTGGAATACAGTAGGTTTAACACCAATATAAATAAATAATGAGTTCATTACAGTACCTTATGTGGTGGTTTTTCTTTCTTGCACTAACGAAGGTTATGAGATTTCCTGTTGAGTTTTGTGTTGTGACGTTTTCAAGTTTTGGGTAAAGATTTGATGGACTATGGAATAAGGAGTGGCAAGATCCTAAGCTTGGGGATGCCCATGGCACCCCAAGATAACCAAGGATAACCAAAAGCCTAAGCTTGGGGATGCCCCGGAAGGCATCCCCTCTTTCATCTTCATCTATCGGTAACTTTACTTAGAGCTATATTTTTATTCACCACATGATATGTGTTTTGCTTGGAGCGTCTTGTATGATATGAGTCTTTGGTTTTTAGTTTACCACAATAATACTTGCTGTGCACACCTTTTTGGAGAGACCCACTTGATTTGTAATTTATTAGAAAACTCTATGTGCTTCGCTTATATCTTTTGAGCTAGATAGTTTTGCTCTATGTGCTTCACTTATATCTTTTAGAGCACGGCGGTCGCTTTATTTTGAAAAATTGTTGATATCTCATGCTTCACTTATATTATTTTGAGAGTCTTTTAGAACAGCATTTTATTTGCTATGGTTATAAATTTGGTCCTAGAATGATGAGCATCCAAGTTGGGTATAATAAAAACTATCATAGAAAGTGCATTAAACACTATGATCAATTTGATGCTTGATAATTGTTTTGAGATATAAAGGTGGTAATGTTAGAGTCATGCTAGTTGGGTAATTATGAAATTGAGAAATACTTGTGTTGAAGTTGGCATGTCCCGTAGCATGCAAGTATGGTAAAAGTTGTGTGACAAATTTGTTGCATGGGGTGCTCTTTTAATTGTCTTCCTTATGAGTGGAGGTCGGGATCGCGTGATGGTTTACTCCTACCAACCCTTCCCCTAGGAGCATGCGTGGTAGTACTTTGCTTTGAGGGCAAGTAGACTTTTGCAATAAGTATATGAGTTATTTATGACTAATGTGAGTCCATGGATATACACACACTCACCCTTCCACTTTGCTAGCCTTTATTATGCCACGCAACCTTCGCCCGTATCATGCACCCATTATTTACCTTCCTCAAAACAGCCACCATACCTACCTATTATGGCATTTCCATAGCCATTTCGAGATATATTGCCATGCAACTTTCCACCGTTCCATTTATTATGACACGCTCCATCATTGTCATATTGCTCTTTGCATGATCATGTAGTTGACATCGTATTTGTGGCAAGGCCACCTCCATAATTATTTCATACATGTCACTCTTGATTCATTGCATATCCCCATACACCGCCGCAGGCATTCATATAGAGTCATATTTTGTTCTAAGTATTGAGTTGTAATTCTTGAGTTGTAAATCAATAAAAGTGTGATGATCTTTATTATTAGAGCATTGTCCCAAGTGAGGAAAGGTGATGATGAAGACTATGATTCCCTCACAAGTCGGGATGAGACTTCGGACTTTACAAAAAACAAAAGAGGACAAAGAAGCCCATATAAAAAAGAGAGGCCAAAGAAGCCCACCAAATAAAAAAAAGAGAAAAGAGACAAGGGACAATGCTACTATCTCTTTTCCACACTTTTGCTTCAAAGTAGCACCATGACCTTCATGATAGAGAGTCTCCTATGTTGTCACTTTCATATACTAGTGGGATTTTTTCATTATAGAACTTGTCTTGTATATTCCAATGATGGGCTTCCTCAAAATGCCCTAGGTCTTCGTGAGCAAGCAAGTTGGATACACACCCCACTTAGTTTCTTTTGTTGAGCTTTCATGTATTTATAGCTCTAGTGCATCTGTTGCATGGCAATCCATACTCACTCACATTGATATCTATTAATGGGCATCTCCATAGCCCGTTGATAAGCCTAGTTGATGTGAGACTATCTTCTCCCTTTTTGTCTTCACAACCACCATCATATACCACATATAGTGTTATGTCCATGGCTTGCGCTCATGTATTGCGTAAGAGTTGAAAAAGCTGAAGCGCGTTAAAAAGTATGAACCAATTGCTTGGCTGAAACTGGAGTTGTGCATGATGGGAGTATTTTGTGTGATGAAAATGAAGCATGGCCTAACTATATGATTTTGTAGGGATGAGCTTTCTTTGGCTGTGCTATTTTGATTAGACATGATTATTTGTTAGTATGCTTCAAGTATTAATATTTTTATGTTTTATAAGATTTATGTCAAATCATTTGGATCTGAACAATCATGCCACAATAAAGAAAATTACATTGAGAATTATTCTAGGTAGCATTCCACATCAAAAATTCTGTTTTTATCATTTACCTACTCGAGGATGAGCAGGAATTAAGATTTGGGATGCTTGATACGTCTCCAACTTATCTATAATTTTTAATTGTTCCATGCTATTATATTACCCGTTTTGGATGTTTATGGGCTTTACTCTACACTTTTATATCATTTTTGGGACTAACCTACTAACCGGAGGCCCAACCCGAATTGCTGTTTTTTGTGCCTATTTTAGTGTTTCGAAGGAAAGGAATATCAAACGGAGTCCAAACGGAATGAAACCTTCGGGAGCGATCTTTTTGGAACAAACGCAATCCAGGAGACTTGGAGTAGACATCAAGAAGTAACCGAGGCGGCCACGAGGGTGCCCAGCGCGCCCTAAGGGGGTGGGCGCGCCCCCACCCTCGTGGGCCCCTTGTGGCTCCCCTGACCTACCTCCTTCGCCTATATATATCTACGTACCCCGAAAACATCCAGGGGCACCACGAAAAACTATTTCCACCGCCGCAAACTTTTGTATCTGCGAGATCCCATCTTTGAGCCTTTGTCGGTGCTCCGCCGGAGGGGGAATCGATCATGGAGGGCCTCTACATCACCTCCAAGGCCTCTCCGATGAGTTGTGAGTAGTTTACCACAGACCTTCGGGTCCATAGTTATTACCTAGATGGCTTCTTCTCTCTCTTTGAATCTCAATACAAAGTTCTCCTCGATCTTCTTGGAGATTTATTCGATGTAACTCTTTTTGCGGTGTGTTTGTCGAGATCCGATGAATTTTTGGTTTATGATCAAGTTTATCTATGAGAAATAATTGAATATTCTCTGAATTATTTTATGTGTGATTGGTTATCTTTGCAAGTCTCTTCAGATTATCAGTTTAGTTTGGCCTACTAGATTGATCTTTCGTGCAACGGAAGAAGTGCTTATCTTTGGGTTCAATCTTGCGGTGTCCTTTCCCAGTGACAGCAAGGGCAGCAAGGCACGTATTGTATTGTTGCCATCGAGGATAAAAGATGGGGTTTATATCATATTGCATGAGTTTATCCCTCTACATCATGTTATCTTTCTTAATGTGTTACTCTGTTCTTCATGAACTTAATACTCTAAATGCAAGCAGGAGTCGGTTGATGTGTGGAGTAATAGTAATAGATGCAGAATCGTTTCAATCTACTTGTCACGGACATGATGCCTATATACATGATCATGCCTAGATAATCTCATAACTATGCACTTTTCTATCAATTATTGGGCAGTAATTTCTTCACCCACCATATAATACCTATGCTATCTTGAGAGAAGCACTAGTGAAACCTATGGCCCCCGGGTCTATCTTTTATCATATAAGTTTCTGATCTACTTTTATTTGCATCTTTACTTTCCAATCTATATAATAAAAATACCAAAAATATTTATCTTATCTTATTATCTCTATCAGATCTCACTTTTGCAAGTTACCGTGAAGGGATTGACAACCCCTTTATCGCGTTGGTTGCGAGGTTCTTGTTTGTTTGTGTAGGTACGAGGGACTTTTGAGGAGCCTTCTACTGTGATGTTCCGAAAGAAATCAAGGTTACCGGGTCACAACTCTGATTCTTCTTCCCTTATAGAACCTTCCCGGCTGTAGGCTATATATCCATGGCTTGTTGAGATCCCCTTCCTCCTTCCTTTCTCACTGGAAAAAGCAGTAGTGGTCAATCGACGACCAGTTATCAATCAATCTAATGAAGGTAACAATATCCTCCCTGAAATCCATATAATCATTCCCTGGAAAACCAACCAGATTGATACCTTGGTTCTAAAAAACTGAGGGAAATACTTACGCTACTTTGCTGCATCACCCTTTCCCCTTCAAGGGAAACCAACGCAGTGCTCAAGAGGTATCATGGCAAGGTCGACGGTAGCCGACGCGACGCATCGAGGAGGCGCGGGGCAACGGGGCTAGCGGCTCGCGCTCCGGCGAGCTCCTGCTGGAGCGGCGACGATGCAATGCAGCGGGGTCGACGCGGGTGTGCGGGGACGCGGCTCGGGGCGGCGAGCTCGGGGGCGACGGACATCGGCGGCGGGCGACGTTCGGTGAGGCTTTGGGTGGCAGCGGGCTCTGATGATGTGGTGGTGCACGGCGGTGAGTGAGGCACGAGCGACGGAGAGCGGGAGCGGGGCGGCACGGCTCCAGCGGCGGTAGCGGAGCGCTCGGCTCGCGGGGCGTGGCTTGGGCCCGGGCGGGCCCGCGATTGGCGCTGCGGGCCCTGGCCGCGGGGAGGAGCGGGGCGGCGACGTGGCGACGATGGATTGGACGGGGCGGCAGCACGGACATGTCCGGCAGCGGGCGGACGAGTCCGACGGCGCAAGGAGGAGGGGAGCTAGGGTTTTGCCGAAAAATAGGGGAGGGGGCGTTTTTATAGGTAGATTGAGCTAGGAGAGGGCTATGGAGGAGCCGTTTTCGCCCACACGATCGTGATCCAACGGCGAATAGCATGGAGGGGGTTTATACGGGATAGAGGGCTGTTGTGGAGGGGTGCTGGGCTGCAAAGAGAAAGGGGTCCGACGGTTAACGTGGTTAACCGTTGGGGCATCAAACGACCTCCAAATGGAATGAAATTTGACAGGCGGTCTACTGGCGATATACCAAGACCGCTCGGCAAATCACGGCCCATTCCGAAAACGTTTTTATCCCACAAGATCTGGGAGGTGCGACGGGCGCGTGCGAGTGTGTCGGGACTTCGAACGGAGAACGGAAGAGAACTTGTGGACCCAGGCGGATGCAAGTTTGAAAAACATGCAGATGACATGCATATGATGACATGGCAAAATGCAACACGCAGGCAAATGACATGGCAACAACGGTGAACAACAGGAACACACATGGAGCATCGGTCTCGGGGCGTTACAGGTTGTGAGTAGACAAAATGAAGGAGAAGTTTCACATCAACTAGGCATACTAACAGGCTATGGATATGCCCATCAATAGATATCAATGTGAGTTAGTAGGGATTGCCATGCAACGTATGCAGTCAGATCTATAATTGTATGAATGCTCAAACTGAAATCTAAGTGGGTGTGCATCCAACTCGCTTTCTCACGAAGACCTAGGGGAATTTGAAGCCCATCGTTGGAATATACAAGCCAATTTCTATAATTAAAAATTCCCACTAGTATATGGAAGTGACAAAATAGGAGACTCTATGTCATGAAGATCATGGTGCTACTTTGAAGCACAAGTGTGGAAAAAGGATAGTAACATTGTACTTTCTCTCTTTTTTCTCATTTTTATTTTCTCTTTTTTTATTTGGGCTTCTTTGGCCTCTTTTATTTTTTTGTAAAGTCCGGAGACTCATCCCAACTTGTGAGTTGAATAATAGCTTCCATCATCCTTTCCTCACATGGGATAATGCTCTAATAATGATGATCATCACACTTTTATTTACTTACAACTCAAGAATACAACTCGATGCTAGAACAAAATATGACTCTATATGAATGCCTTCGGTGGTGTACCAGATGTGCAATGATATAGCATAGCAATGACATCAAAATGGACAAGCCATGGAAACATCATGCTAGCTACCTTATGATCATGCACTACAAAAAAATACACTTCTGTGATGATACGTGTTTGTCACAGTAGGTCGCGTTTTTTGTCATGCGTGTACATCCATGGCAAATTTATGACAGAATCAAGATAGTCATACATGTGCTGTCGTAGAAGTGTTCCATGACATTACCAAAATTATCATCACGGAAGTGTCCACTTCCATGACGATAAATCGCGCGTCATAGAAATGCTTTCGTTAAGGGTGATCGACACGTGGCATCCACGATAACAGAACGCCGTTAAGCTATCGGGTTGGATTTTGGATCCGATAACCCGTTAACAACTTCGACCAATGGGAAATTTCCACGTGTAAAATTCTGATTGGCCGAAGGAAACACTTGTCAGCTCGTCAGTGGGCCAGATGTCGCCCGTCCATTGGAGGAGACATGCCTATGATACGTCGACACGTGGCTGGGCCCAACAGAGGCCCATATAGGTTAAAAAGGCCATCCCAGTCAAAGGCACGTAGAACTTAATCAGGTACTAGTGGGCCAGCCCAATAACGGCCTGCTTAATAAAGGCCCATTTACGGCCCGAAGCCAGATCTGGCCCGTTAATTGTTCGCCCAATATTTGGGCCCATTCGCGGCCCGATGACAGATCTGGCCCGTTAATTGTTCGCCGAATATTTGGGCCCAACTACAGCCCAGTGAGTTTCGACCTGTTAGAGGCCTGATGTAGACATGGGCCCATTTCAGCCCGGTGTGACTTTTGGCCTGGGAATGGCTCGTGCTGCCCATGGGCCATATATGGTCCGACGGGACATCGGGCCCACTAACGCCCCATGCTAAAGGTGGCAACAGTTAAGCCCAACATGACTTTGGGCCTGTTAAAGGCCTGCCGCATAATTCGGCCCGTTGATGCATGTACTAAGCTTTTGGCCTCTTAAAGGCCAATGATATCAGTGGGCCAACTAAGGCCCGAGATATGTTTCGGCCTGGTAACGGCCCGTGAGCTAACTGGGCCCAAAAAGGCCCGGTCTACATTTCGGCCTGCTGAAGGCCCGTCGACGACTAGAGAAAATTGAGGCCCAACATGCATTTTGGCCTGCTAAAGGCCCGTGGTTTCATCTCGGCCATAACAGATCAGTACAATATTCAGACTGTTAATGGCCCAATGCTACCTGGGCCAATCTAAGCGCTAGGTCGACAAAAGGCCCAACTAAATATAGGCCGGTGTAAGTTTGGTCCTGGCACAATGTGTGAAGGCCCCAATAATTCGGGCCCAAGAAAGATGCAGGACGGCCCAATTGTGGCCCGCTGAAAACCTGGCCCGTTAGAGTCGAATGTTTCGGCCCGGTCGACTACATCTGATTATTTTCCAGATAGCGAATGATGGCAGTAACTAGTAGGAATTAAGAACAAACCTAATTTATACAATAAAGAAATTACGGCATAGTAACTAAGAATAAACTTACACTATACAATAAAGGATTTAAGGTATATTACATCCACTAGGCATCGAAGTTCGCCACCAGTGATCATAAAGTGCAACGAAGAAGCAGATTACAAAAACTGGGCACCATTGCAGCGTAACAAAATAATATTGAACCGAGACCACTTCCAAGACAGTTCAAGAAAGGTTAGCCTTGCGGGGGAACTGTTGTGCAAGATGCTGAGCAAGGCTGTGAGACCGGCCTAGCATGTCGGTCATAGCTTCCAGCTGTAGTTGTTTAGCGATGAGGTTCTCATTGGTGTTCTCCGCAATCTTTCTTAGAGATAGGACTTCAAGTCGAAGTTGAGTTGCAGAATGCTTTTTTGCTAGAACTTGGGACTAAAGAAGTCGAACTGATTCAGACAACGAATTCTGTGAGCTTGTCTGACTGTTAGTCTCAAGTAACTTGAACACTGCATCAAGACAAGACTTTGGGGTTGTCTCGCTATCTTCAAGATGTTTTGCTTTCTTTGCTGCAATATATGTTGGGTTTGTCTCACAGGCTTCAGCAGACTTGTGCATGCCATCATGCATATCACCCTGAAACAAAGCAGAGAGATGACAGGTTTTGCACATGTATAAACAAAGATGATAACTGTTCTGTCAATTCTATACAATTTCAAATTAGATAATAAAGAGTAAGCTCAAAATATCAATAGCATAATTTGGCATTCACTACTGGAATCAGCTACTTTGCCATCTGCCAGCTCTTTGCCATCAGCTAGCAGACAACAAAGAAGCTCTTTGCCATCAGCTACCCGAAAGCAGACGGCAAAGAACTGGCTGATGGCAAAGAAAGCCTTTGCCATCAGCCTGTTCTTTGCCGTCCACTAGCTGACGGCAAAGAATCTTTGCCGTCCGCTAGCAGACGGCAAAGAGGGAGGGGGGCCCACTGAGGAGCTGGTTAAAAATACTTAACGTCCCCCCGCTTTGCCGTCCGCCGCAGACGGCAAATATGAACAAAAGCGGACGACAAAGGAGGGCGGACGGCAAAGGCTACCCTAACTAACGGCCGAGCCCCCTCCCCCGCCCGTTACTCATCTCTCTCCCTCGACCTCCTCCGCCCCCGCCCCCGCCGCCCCCGCCCCCGTCGCCCGGCGCCGCCCACGCCCTCGCCGCCCC
>NC_041393.1:308999928-309016532 GCF_002162155.2 Triticum dicoccoides | reverse complement strand
CCTGACCCCGACACCCTGACCCCGACACCCCGACCCCAACACCACACCCCGACACACAGACCACGACACCACACCCCGACACCCCGACCCCCTAAACCTCCCGAAAAGGTGCTCTTTGGCCTTCCAGAGGCCGACGAGGTTATATATTTGTGAATTATTAGTTAGGTCATATATTTTTCGATTTTGTTATGAAAAACATCATATATAATTGTGTTGATCGGGTAGATTTAAATGTGCAGTTGTTTCATCGCTGCGAGGTTTGGTGTGTGACGACCTCGCCGTGCGTTTGACGAGCTCTACCCCTTCGTTCGTGGGTGAGCACAAATGACATGTCCTTTTCCCCCATTAATTATTTGCACAAATGACATGAAATTTGGTAGCTAGCTATATATGTGTCTTGAATCATCAGTATGCGTAACCAATATGTGTCTCCCGTTCGAAAGCATCATAGTTATAAATATGCATGCATTTGCATATTTATAACCTTGATTCTTTCGAATTGTCCAACACTATCCATGGACAGCCCGAGTATGTGTAGATTGGGTTCGTTTTCCCATATGCTTTGCTCCGGATCCGACACATAAATTTCATTAGTGCCTCCCCTGTTGTTCTCCGGGTACACATCCTCTCTGTTTATTGCAGAGACGTGTATTAGGAGAACAGCGGGGAGGTGCTGCCGAAATTTTGCGTCGGATCCGGAGCATAGCTTGGGAAAATGAACCCAATCTACACATACTCGGGTGGGATTAGGACCTATCATTACCTATTAGGGTGTAGGTTGCATGGACGTAATAAAATTGACAAAGTAGATCAACTGATGAATATATACATGGTGAATTATATATATAATTGTTGTGTGTCCGGTAGCTCTGAAAGTCAAGATGAGTGATCGTGCGTGGATGTATACCGGTCACACTGGTCAGAACCAATGGAGCGCTGAATGGTTCACAAAAACCATGGGGTTTGTGCAAGCCGCATTTGCAAATGGCCAGAGGAAAACTTGGTGCCCCTGTTTCCGATGCGGCAATTGGGAGAAGAGGACAGAGGCTGAAATGGGTAAACACCTGCAGAAGAATGGTTTTACGCCCGATTATATGGTGTGGACATTTGATGGTGAGTCTGCCCAACGTGACCGAGCTGAGGTGGATCATCGTCGCACCAACGAGCATGGTACCGGGATGGAAAACATGGTGCAAGACTATGATGATGCTCGGGATTCGGACGAGGAGATGGAGGAATCTGCAAAGGCCTTCAATGAAATGTTGGAGTCTTCAAAACGTCCGCTCCACGAGCACACTGAGCTTTGTCAGTTGGATGCCATCTCACATGTAATGGCTTTGAAGGCTCAGTTCAACTTGGGCAGAGAATGCTATGACGCAATTATGACAGTATTTGGACGCTTTCTACCCAAAGGCCATGTAATGCCTGCAAACCTGTACCAGTCGGACAAAATCCTCCGTGCACTGAAGATGCCCTATGAGAAGATACATGCCTGTGAGAAAGGATGTGCCTTATTTAGGCTTGACTATGCGTACTTGAACTATTGTCCCATTTGCAAGTGTTCCAGGTATATTGTGGTAGACAACGGTATGGGTGAGAAGACACAAACCAAAATCCCTGTTAGTGTTCTTCGGTATATGCCAATCGTACCAAGACTTCAACGTCTTTTCATGGTCGAAGAGACGGCCAGACAGATGACATGGCACAAAACAGGCAAAAGAACTGAACTATATGCAGATGGTAATCTGATGATGGTACACACATCGGATGGTGTTGTGTGGAAAAAGTTTGATGAATTACATGCTGACAAAGCGGCAGATCCGAGGCATCCTCGAGTCGGCATCAGCACCGATGGGTTCAGTGTGTTTGGTATGAAGGCAGCCCAATACAGTTGTTGGCCCGTATTTGTCTTTCCACTCAATCTCCCCCCCGGACAGATTATGCAAAGAAAGAACATTTTCCTGACGTTGATAATTCCAGGGCCCAACTATCCGGGGAAAAATATGAATGTGTACATGCAGCCTCTTAAGGACGAATTGCAAGAAGCCTGGGATAATGGGTTCAAGACATACGACGCCTATAGCAAACGAAACTTCATAATGCGTGTCTGGTACATGTACTCGACGCATGACTTGCCGGCGTATGCACTATTCATTGGCTGGTGTGTGCATGGAAGGTTCCCGTGCCCCACATGCAAGGGAGCTCTTGAATTTCGTTGGCTTCAGGCCGGTCGCAAGTTTTCTTGCTTCGACATGCATAGATAGTTCCTGGATCCTTGCCATAAGTTCAGGAAAGACAAGAAGAACTTCATCAGAGGTAGAGTTGTAAAAAACTCTGCACCACCTGTGTTGACAGGCCAACAGACCCTGGATCAGTTAAACGCTCTCGAGCCAGATCCAGAGCATCCAAAGTACTTCAAGGGGTATAATTCTGAGCACGCCTGGACTCACAAAACATGCTTATGGGATCTGCCTTACTTCAAAGACCTCCTTTGCCCACACAACATCAACGTGATGCACACTGAGAAGAATATCGCCGAGGCACTTTTTGGTACATTGTTCGGCATAGATGGGAAGTCAAAGGATAATACTGAGGCTAGAGTCGATCTGGAGGCGCTATGTGATAGGCCGTTACAAAACATGAAAGAACCGAAAGGAAAGCAGAACTGGACGAAGCCAAAGGCATGGTTCAATCTTGGAAGGCTAGCTATGAGGGAAATTATCTTGTGGGTGAAAATGCAGTTGATGTTCCCCGATGGGTATGCAGCGAATCTAAAGAGGGGAGCAAGTCTTGATAAATTGAAGATATTTGGTCTCAAGAGATTGATTGACACATATGGATTGAGCGGGTAATGCCGGTGATGTTGCGTGGCTTCATCCCTGAGGATGAATGGCTAATACTGGCAGAACTCAGCTTTTTCTTCTGTGTTCTTTGTGCGAAAGGACTATCGCCTGGCGTGCTAGAAGAAATGGAAGAGTTGGCGCCAGAGTTGATCTGCAAGTTATAGAAGATCTTTCCACCGGGCTTCTTTAATCCAATGCAGCATTTGATTTTGCATCTCCCGACCGAGGCAAGATTGGGGGGGGCCGTGCAAAATCGTTGGTGCTACCAAACTGAGAGGATGCAGAAGACGCTTCGAGAAAAATGTAAAAATAAACGTAGAATTGAAGCGTCTATGGCTGAGGCATTCATCACTGAGGAGGCGGCAAACTTCGTGATAGCACACTACGAAACCAAAAATCGTCATTTGCATAATCCGAAGCCTCGGTATAATGCTGATGAGCCTAAAAAGGGTGGATCCAACCTCAGCCTATTCAAAGGCAATCTCGCACCAGCCAGTGTTTCAAATCCAGTATCTTTGGATAACGAAGAATGGCGGACCATTTCGTTGTATATCTTCAACAACCTGATAGAAGTGCGGCCGTACATCGAGTAATTTCTCAGTACATTGTTTTGCAACTTCTATTTCCTTTGAACTGCTCTTATTCCTGGATATTTCATACAGTCGATACGTCGCCCTATTCTCGTATGGAGCGGTGATCCAAAAGGATTCCGTTGAAGAGTATGAGCTTCTCGCAAAGCAAGGAGGCGGCTATCCTGGTTTCATCTCTTGGTTCAAACAAATGGTAAATTCTATTAGACAATTTCATTTCATTCGCTAATTTGTGCGTAATGCAACAATTCTTTCATATTAAACTTGTAGGCTAATTCATAGTCTATGGACGCCGAATTGAGACAAGTCGTTAATGGTTTTGACTATAAGGTCCGTTCATTTGACAAATACGACATCAATGGGTATTGTTTTCGTACCTATGGCAAAGAGCTATCTATGGCCGACCGAAAGTCTACAAATTGTTGTGTATCTGCTATCGGCGAAGGAGGTACCGAGTATTATGGGAGAGTTGAAGCAATTTATGAACTTCTATTCTATGGTGAAAACCCACCGAATGTCGTAGTCTTCAAATGTTATTGGTTTCAGCCGAAGGAGACTAGAAGGACTCATGAACATATAGGGCTAGTTGAAATCAACCAAAGCACCCATTTAGATGTTCCTGAAGTCTATATTATGGCTCAACAGGCGACCCAAGTATTCTATCTACCCTGGGCCTGCCAAACTAATCCAAATCTGAAAGGTTGGGATGTCGTTTATGAAGTGCCACCACGTGCTAGACTATCTCCCCCAAAGGAAGAGGATTATGAACCTCACATTAACCCAGACACATATGAAGGAGAATTCTTCCAAGAGACACGTCTTTCCAAAAAGCGTTTCAAGAACCGGTATACTTCACCCCAAAACATTGAAGTAGACAGCGACAGCGAATCCCACATCACCCCAGAGGAGGAACAAGAAGAGGTTACTGCTGCGGACGACCTCTCAATGCTTGACCGATTACGTAAAGGTGGCCTTCCACATGTTGATGCCACTGAACCCTATGAGCCCGTCATTGATTATAGTGATGATGATGATGATGCATTTATTGATGATACTGATCGAGATTATTAGTAGTGTCAGGTATTCAATTTTTTTATGTTGTACTTGATGATGATACACTTAAGTGATATACATATTATTATTCATGTCGGTATTTTTTTTATGTTGTACTAATTTCGTTTACTCTTTGTCATGGCAGGTGTTGAAAGATGGAAGGGGAGCCGACTGAGGCCAAGGACAAATGTGCCCAAATTGAAGGTGTGCCACACCATCAAGGTAGCTCCAGCTTATATCAGTTCGGGCGGAATTGGGTAATGTGGTTTGCTTCATTATTAATGCAATTCATTCATCATGCTAGCTTGAGCCCTTTAATTACTAATTTACTTTGTTTCTCTCTTTCAGGCATGCTACAATAAGACGGATAAGGTGCCAGAGGGGTACGACCTGTATGCCATGGCCCACACTGCCTCTTACAAGCAAGTCAAGGGGAAGGCGAGGAAAGGGGAGGAGTTTAACCCGAGCCAGATCCCCTACAATCCAGAGCAGGTGATGATATCTAGTGGCGGGAGGTCCCGTGGCTCCATAGCCATTGATCCAGAGATTGCTCCTGAGACCATGGTGAGTTTAATTTGAATGGACGTTACTTGCTAGTCTTAACATTTGAGTGTCATCATGCTAACGAAACATTGGAAATGATCTTTTGTGCAGCGTTACTCCACACAAGCATCACACGATCCTTCTCCAGCTACTGGCCTGAGCCAGCCCGCTCCCACACCTCCATGATCAAGGTAAGTTTCTCTAGTTTTTTGCTTAACAAATGCATAAAGACCTAGACTTAGCTTTATTTCATCCAATATGCTCACCTTAATGACCTAGACGTAGCTTCTTTTCCTGCAAAATGACTTAATAAGCTTACTGACCTCCAAAACCAGCCATTTTACCTAACTTAGCTCTAAAACGATCTATACTTAGCTTTGTTTCCTCCAAAATGACCTAAGTTAGTTACAATATGCTTAGTTAACTAGGTTTGCTCAATAATGACATGTACTTACCTTACTTATGTAAAAAAACAGCATAATTAGCTTAGTTAGCTCATAAACGATCCATTTTACCTACATTAGCTCTTAAATGATGCATTTTACCTAAGTTAGCTCATAAACGATCCATTTCACCTAAGTTACCTCACAAACGATGGCGTGCTTCTTCTTCTAGTCTTCTTCTTCTAGTCACCTTTTCCTAACTTTCTTATTTGCCATTTTGCAGATTTCATTCACTTCTCGGAAGCTAGCTTGCTATGATGGAGTGCTTGTTTTTAATTTCATTCTCTTCTAGTATTCTTCTAGCTTGCTACGATGGAACTTGCTATCTTGATGAAACTTTGCATTGTAATATGTATGTGCAACTTTGCTATCTTGATGGAACTTGCTATGTATGAGTGGATGGAACTATATATGTATGTACGATGAAACTTATGTGTTGTTAAATAGCTCTGTGAAATATATCTATATATGTCATATATATATTTGCTGTGAAAATTGTTGGATTTAAAAAAAACAGAAAAAGAGCCAATGTGCAGGCTCTTTGCCGTCAGCCACCGACGGCAAAGGTCTCTTTGCCATCAGCAGAGGACGGGAAAGAGGCCATGTGGCAGGCAACTGTGCTTCCTGGGAGGCTGACCTATTTGGTCAGTTTGCCAACAGTGGCTGATGGCAAAGAGAAAAAAAACTTTGCCTACAGCGGCGGACGGCAAAGGCCTTCCGATGTTTGCCGTCAGCGGCCGACGGCAAAGGCTTGCCGTTAACCACCTAATGGAGTAACAGCGCAATTATTGCCATCAGTATTCTTTGTCGTCCGCTGCCGACGGCAAAGGACCCTTTGCCGTCAGCCGCCCGAAGCGGACGGCAATGTAGCTCTTTGCCATCCCGTACGTTGCCGTCCACTTTTGCTGTCCGCAGCGGACGGCAAAGACCTTTGCCGTCCGCCATCCGTGCCTTTGCCGTCCGCCGTGGCTGATGGCAAAGTAGCTGATTCCTTTAGTGATTGTTCATAATGTGGGGAGCTTCACCACACTACTGGATTACCATGTCCACATAACAAGCATAGATGAAGGGCAAAGGAAATCATTGTATCTATTTTGGATAATGTGCATGACATGTTGTTCATATCATCAGCCACATCAGTAAGATAAAATAGGAGATGACAAGGTGCAAACGTGGGTTGCTTCACCACACACTGGATTATAGATCCACAAAACCAAGCATACATATAGGGAGTATTAAGTAATGTGCATGGTATGAATAAGGAATTTGGTTTTACAAGTAAAACTTAGAACTTACGGTTCTTACGAACATGCATTTTGGTAGAAACAGCAAACTAAATAGCAGTAAACGATAGGAAGTATGAGAAAATTAAACAGCAGTTGAGGATAAAGGCTTTAGAAGGACTGACTTACATCAACAGTTACACCGGCTTTATAATGCCCTTCTCCATGTCAAGGGAAGGATAACTCAAGAATTTCAGCACAGAATCTTCTTCATAAGCATTGCCTGTACTCTACATTTTGTCGAGAGTACTTATAGATATGATAATACTGGAAGGGATAGAGGATAATGAAGATAAGATGCAGATTGATGCTACATAATCAACTACCAATCCCTGGAAGTACAAGCGTTACAGGACAAAATGTACTGACAAGAGCAATGGGCTACACTTCTGCACTGGCATTGTCTGTGTATTCTACTTGTTGGTAAGATTAAATATAGATCTGATCTTTCTTAGTAAATGGTGGGTGAGGGAGATAAGATGCCGAATGCTACAAAATGAACCAATCCCTCTTCCCATAATACAAGAGTGTTTTGAACACTGGTGTACTATACAAAACGTTCTTATATTATGGGATGGAGGGAGTGGCTGTTAATGTAACTATAGTGATAGACCACGTTCAGTCCTTACAAGAGGACTGCAGAGCTAAACCTCTTCAAAAGCATTGGGTTGATTCTAAATTTGTGTAAGAGTCCATACGGATCTTATAATGTCCACCAAATGGACGATTACGAGGCTAACATGTGCAGTGATGCTACATAATCAAACAGCTATGAAAGTAAGTATGGTCATACAGGGCAAGAGGTACTCACAAGAGCAATGCAGTGTGTAGTATAGTTTTCGTACAAGTGATACATTAAGGCAAATGCAGAAATGTAGTTCAAATTGTGATGTGATATCATAGACAGTACCTTACGCCGCAGCCGAGACCAATGTGTAACAAGATTACCAGTCATCGTCAGATAAATGTAGCACCAGAGACTTTACAGAAATTTCGTTCAGAGGCTTGCCATCAAAGTGCGCTTGCCTCAGGTAGGAATGGTACTTCATCAACGACTGCTTGAAAAGTGCAACCAACCCTTGCTCGTCATCACAATCTAGTTTGCTCCTCACCTATTTAAAAGAATGAAATCTTGTGTCTTCTGTCAGCAGAAACATATGCAGTAATGACCATGAATAACATTAGTACATTACTTACGCGTAAGTTGCGGAGGAAGACTGGAAATTGTTCTTTGTCTGCGGTATAATCTTTCCATGAAGGAAAGATGCGCACAAAGTTCCTGACAATAACATAAGCTTCGTCTTCTAAACTGGGAAGAAATGGAACAGGGGTCCTTTTTGCTGCAATTGGGGCTCTCTTTGGTTCGAAAAGGGATTTGGCAACTGGATTTGGTGTAGTCTTTGCTAAAATGGGGGTTTTGCGTCGTACAGCTGGTGCTATGTCAACTGGCATAATCATATTGTTTGCTGCAGTTGGGGTCTGCTGAGTTGGGGCATGAGAAATGACCAGTGTAGTAGGGCTAGAGTCTACTAGAGTTGGGGTATTTGTGGGTCAGGTGATATTTTAACTACACCTAATGGGCTATTTGACTTATCAGGTGCCACTACCTTTTCCAAATACTTTGCTTGTGCTCCTCCACGATCAGCAATCGCCATCTTCCTTTTGAACGTCTGATACACAAGAACAACATTTGAATGGATAAATATGGTATGATGACAAATGGAATATGTACTGAAAATGGATAGGCAGGGTGTATTCACATACACGACGTGTAAACTAAGCTAATGGCAGTTCAACAAAGTAGAAGCAATGCAAAGCATCAGTTGCAAGATATGTGCAAGCAATGTAACCTTGGAAAGTTAGAGCAAGTACCTTGATGGGTGAATAAGATAGGGCATCTTCCTCTGACTCCTCCACTAGGGAGCTACATTGACTTACGTCTCTCTCTAGCTCAGAATCACTGTTAGGATCATATCCTGAGCATGAATCTGTAAGTGGAGAGTGTTTGCATTGCATTGCATCCAGACTTGATTTCAGTCCCTTAATGCCAAGTTTGACAGCCATGGCATTGTTCTGCTTTATTCTTTTCATGCGCACAAACTCATAATCATTATGATGCTGTTCAGAATCTGAGATTCATGAAAACATAAAAAGTAGTCAGATTATCTATGGAATGCATTGCGGATTCAACTCGAAGAGTGTCTCCCTATAAACCCCTGCATATGCAAAGTTCACCTCCCCAACCGTGCTGACCAGACCACACACAGAAATACAAACCCCTTATGTCTCTATAACAGGCAGGCACACATTTCAAAACTGAAGTAGGAACATTAGAATCATATGAAATTCGTATTTTAACAAATAAACTAAGGAATTATGAGTGGCGTAATATTTAGCTTCAAGGGTGGAGTGTTGGTAGTGAGACACAAAGCAAGTTGGCAGATTGTATTCCATGTAAAAGATGAAAACCTATGTAAAAGCTGGAAATGACACTTTCTTTCTATACAATGCAGTGTTCGTTACCCACACATGATGGAAGAGATCACATACAAAAATACTATTCACTCATGTCTACAGTTCCAGTATTTAGAAATAGGGTGGTCCACCCTAAAAGAATATTGACAACAAATATGACAAGGCAAGCCTAGATGTAGTGAATCAATCATTTATTTGTGAGCTTATTAGGACAAGTATGCAGAATTGTAACTGCAGTAAGAGACCGTCCAAAATCTGAATGAAGAAGTTTGTCTAGCACTTATTGTTTGCAACTAATCAACGTGAATAACTGGATATTATATCGAATGAGTAAGAAAGACAAGTAAAATTGTCAACAATCCTGGCTTGTAGTAGTAATCTGGGTCAATGTCACTATGACCAAGAATCCAAAATGACTAGTTTCTGTTTCGAGGGCCGGAATTTTGAAAACCCTGTGAACTTTAGAGGTACTAAAGATTACCGAAATACATCTGAACCATTATGTGTAGGTAGCACTGAGCACACAACAAACCCTAATGACAGTCCTGCCTAATGAGTAATGAATCAATTAGAAAATGGGTGATGAAGAGTGGCTGCTCAGTGTTGAGGACGTATCTGAGGATCAATCGGGTTGGCTTGGTGGGTGCTGCATGCCTGAGCCCTGAACGGACTGGGAAGGTAGGCACGGCGGCGCGCCTGGGCAGCGATGACGCTGTTGGGACAGCGGCTCCTGGCCTCCTGTTAGTCTGGCGTCTCCTCCTAGAGTCATGTCGTCCGGGGACGGCAAGTCACCAGTGAGGCAGGCGGCTGGGGGCGAGTAGAGATCGGAAGCGCACATCAGAACAGAGGGGAATCGGGGCCTGGGATGACCCAAAATCCCAGGGTGGGCCGGCCCACCATGGGCACCCTGTAGAGATACACACCCGAGCGACGAACATGCATTTTCGAAACTAATTTAGGAACATTTAGCTGACCAATTAAACAACTCTGTTTTAATAATATCAGATTCGTATTTGAACATCTATGCTTGTTTAGCTTGATGGGTGGAGCAGTGCTATTATGACACGAAGCACGTATTCTGATCGTATAGTGATCATAAAAGGGGGAAACTCTAAGCGTATATTTTTTAGCAAAAGAGGGTTTCCCCTCCGATTTCTATTAAAGAAACTACCACGGAACTAACATGATCAATTAAACCCTAAGCATGATCAATTAAACCGCATTATGGCTGTGCCATGGCATATTTGAAGCTGCAAACCGGAGAAACGATATTTAGCATCCATTGTTTGCTTCGAACTAAGAACTAAATTCTAAGAGCTGAAAAGAAAGTAGAGTAATCAAGTTAAGATCTATTTTCTGGTTGAGATCAAAAAGTTGAGGAGATATGAAGTACCACCTCTCTTGCGGCGCCGTGTAGGCATCGGGGGTGCGATGGCTATCAGTGGTGTTGAAGCAGATCTGCGACGGTAGACGGGTGCATCGGGGGATAAGTCTCGTTGCGGTGGAAGATAAGGTCGTGTGAGCAGCCCTGGCAAAGAGGACGACGGCGACGATGAAGCGAGAGGACGCGATGCAAGGCTATTGGTCCGTTGCCATGGATGAGAAACGTCCATCTCTAGCAAGGGACGACGCGGTCTTGGTAGGCGCTCCGGCATGGTGGAGGATGGTGGCGATGGATGTGGTGGAGGACTGCGGCGATGGATGGGGTGGCGGACGGAGGCTGCTGTGGGGATGCGGTGTTCTAGCGCGGATGGTGTATGAATGGGAAAATGGAGGGAGAGGTACAGGGAACCATGTTTCTGGGACGCGCCTGTCTGAAATATGGGAAAGTTACGAACTTAGCCCCCATTTAAAATTTGGACGTCTCGTCGGTTGGGGATAGGATGGTAATCTCGCATCTCGCCAATATTTGCCCAGAGCGATTTCGGGCGAGGAGAGGGTGGTTGGCACCCACGGTGTATGAACGGGGCTGACAAGTAGGGCGGTTGTGTCACGTCTGAGTGAAGTGACAAACCTGCCCCTATTGAAAATATTTGCCTACATCAATTTCGGCCGAGTCGAGTTTGTTTTGCCGCCCATCGTGTATGAATTGGGAATGGAGGGAGAAACAGAGGTCTTTCGGACGAGCTTGAATCAAATGTGTTTTGCCGCCCATGTTTGACGCCCACCGTGTCAGAATGGGCTCAGAGGCGGTCGTGTCACGTCTAATTGAAGTTACTAACCTACCCCTATTTAGAGCAGTGGAAATCGGACCGATGGATTGTCCGTGTAATGGGTAGACAGTAATTTCCATCTCCCAAACACTTGGCTTTGTGCAGCCGACGTGGGAGTTGACTTTTTGCTGCTTCTTTCAAATTTTGGGACAATAAGCATCCACGTTTACCCTGGCAACTAAATTCGAATCCATTTTGTATTCCTATATGAATCTTTATAAATCATTCTATGTGTTTTTATATATCTTCAAAAGGACGACAAAGATGTATTCCACTGTCATATATGAGTATGGTTTACAAATGCCGAAACTAGAATCCAGTTTAAGGTGAATTCGAATATTTGGAACACTTCATGTCCAACTCAAATGTCACACGCCGCATAATGTGTACTCCCATTTACTTATGTACACAAGCGATGTATCAAGATTCAAATACCGAGTCAATCAACCAAGAATGTACAGAACTAATAGACATATAAACACTTATAGAGTATATGGATCAATAATATCAACTAACATACATAAGCCAGGCCGCTGTACTTTTTTTTGGCTACAACATCATCCTTTTTTTAGCCAGCATCTTGGCCCTTTCCGATGCGTGCCACTTATGGTCCATCTATACTACTACTATTGCTGAATGCACATTCAGCCCGATTGGCATATTTGTAGGTCTGACACAGCAATCCAAATGAAATGTCTCCAAGTCTTATCAATTAATACAGACTTGTGCTCAAATAAAATTACAAACCAAAAAACAAAAAAACAATTATTACATGATCTCTAAAACAAATGGTTTGATTGATTACATGAACAGAGAACACAAAGGTTATTCAACTATGGAAAGAACATTTCACATACGATTTACCAAGTAGGAATTTAATTTCCTTTTTTCCTTCAGGACCTTAACCATCTGGTCAGTCTCAGCTTGCTTCGTTTTGAAATCCACCAAATATTTAATGGTTGTCTTGAGTACTGCTTGTGATTGTGCTGTTTGCTTCCTCAACATGCCAACTTCATCTCTAAGTGTAGAAGTAGAATCTCTTTCTACCACTAGTTTAGCCTCTAGAGCATCAGGAGTTGGCAATTCATAATGCACGATTGGGCCGGTGCCACTGCTGTGGGATGATGCAACGTCCATGGGGACCTCGCTCTTTGATCTTGGGCTAACCTGTTTTGCCATTAAAGTTCCGATTGGATTCAGAAAATTTGAAGTTAGCAAAACATCTCAACTGGGAGTTATAACAGCAAACCAGTTAAACAAACAAGGAATTAAAGAGTTTCAACTGGATGCTGAAAAGTAGTTATTAACATCATTGTAGCCTGCTGTTGCAGCAACAAAGCAGTTAAACAAACAAGTAGATATTTAAGTTAAGGCAAACAGGTAATTCTTACAGTATGTATCAAACACATAGATAGGCGCAGTCTACAATATGATTAACAGGTTGTGCCATCATGTAATCAGTAGCAAACTAAATTAAGCCAAGCAACATAATTGAACAATTCTGCAATAAGTGGCTAACTAAAATTTCAAGAAGCAGGTAACTGAACTTACGCTAGTTCTTTGTATAGGCACATTGCAACTTCTTTTTCGCTTACAAGGTTGTACGAAAGAGTCCATGGCATCAATTGCTTGGATACGCAGTCCTAATACTTCTTTCTTCCCACACTGCATGGGTAAGTCGAATGGTTAATCTGGTAAGATGGTGCGTCCTTGATATGTTATATGAGGACGTGTAGTCAGAACAGTTGTAGCCAAACACATCACACTGGCTTTTACTGTATATTTCATGCGATTACTTTTGGCATATCGAGATCTAAGCAATCTACAATAGGATGAAAAGACTGGCATCCTTCACATTATTGGCGAACTCAGTTCATAGAAACAAGCAATTCAACCATTCTGTGGGTAAATCAAAAGCGCCACTGGAATATTTTTCACTATCCAATCATACACGCAAAAAGGGGCGACGCCACCATAGGGGCTGTTATGGGCGGCCGCCTCAGGTGGCTAGAAAGTGTGCACCTAGTTTGAGTCGTCCAGGTTGGCCCACGCTAGTTTTGTTCGTCCCAACGCACGAGCAGGCAATGTAAAAAATGAAGAAAAATGTTTCAATTTGGATGGGCCAATAACATAAGTGCAAGGCAGGCCCTATAGCAGGCTCGCGGCCCAAACGAGCGCCTCCCATATCAATCGACAGTAGGAAAAATCCCAATTCATTCGCTCCAGCCTCTAGTTTGGTTCGCTCCTAACCTAGCCGTCGCTGGACATACCGACACAGCACTTCCTCGCGCCCTCGTTGGAGGGCGGTCGCCGGGCTTCAAGCAAACGGAAGGACAAGAAGATGAAGATCCAACCCTGGGTGTAGCCTGCGTGGGAGGCAGCGGTGGCAGCACGTGCATGGCATCGAGCTTGCACAAACGGACAGTCGCATCTTGCAAGAGTAGCATGCGCAACGAGCAGGTACATCACAGCCCTGATTATATCTAATTCAACTCTTCAATTTCTGGACAATAGTTAAACCTGACGGTGTTGTAAAACTGCCTGTATGTAGGGAATCTATGAGAAAATGAAACCAATTTCTACTTATTTTATAACTCCCCCAATCAATATTGAACTGACTGAATCTGATGTATCTAATCAAGTTTCCGGTGCAAACATACAAGCTCATGTTGTTATTGAGCCTGAAGTGTCTAATGAACAGACTGCTAATGAAGGATTTGATGCAAACATTTTACATGCTCCTGGTGATGAACATATAGTGTCTAATGTGGGATCTAATGCAAGCATTTTGCAAGCTCGTTGAAGGATTTAGTGTCTAATGATGATCTACTATGTTGAGAGAGACAGAGATTTGCAGGCATTAATGACAAGCAAATTATAGTGCATTTTCATAGCTTCAGGAAACGTCGAGGCCATCTACCAGAAAGTCCCCGTATCATGACAACATAGCATAAATACTTTTCTAATCTGTTGTTTGAAACTATTGGCATACTTGTGCAGGATAGATATATTGATATGCAGTTTGCGCGCTGGTTATACGTGCAATTACACTTTGATATTTTCAGCCAGAGAACGAATAATTCAAGTAGGTACATACCATGTTTGTAGTCCTTGTACACCATGTTGCATTCTGTGTTTTTTGGTGCTTGCATCATTTAGTGTTTATAATCAGAACTACTTTGGATCATTAGCTAGTTTTCAAAGTGCATGTAGCTTAACATTCCTCAAGTTACGTTGATTTCCGGAGTGGAAGTGCCTTCGTATTTTTGAAGTTAAATGTTCGCCCCTGGTAACTTGAATTCGTGGATGAGCCACTGCACACAAATCATACACGAATGCCAGTACGAATTAAATGAAATGTAGGGACTTACGCTAGCTTGTTGTACAGGCTCACTGCAGCTCTGCTTGCGCTTGGGATGTTCCATGTACAAGTCCATGTTACCACTTGCTTGGATGTGCAGGCCTTGTGCTCCTTGCATCCCCCTCTGCATTTTTGACACGGTGAATGGTTGATCAAATAAGAGGAGTCGACCTTGATGTTGTACTGGAGGACAGATACTTACAAGGTTATACGGGTGTGCAGGATGTGTACCAGATCTCATAGCGCCATCATGCTTCGCTAAAAAATGGATTTTCTTGTTTCAGATTATATCTCCAGAAGAAATAAGAGTTAAAGTCAGAGTTGCATAGGCGTGTAAGCTAAGAGAGCAGTGAAAGGATATCCAAACATCGTCGGAACAGTGCAGAAGGGAGTGATGTGTGGATACCTAGTTCGGGCCGGCGTTTGGGCATGCTCGCCTAGCTAGAGTGCGGGTCACTTCAGAGCTGTTGAGGGTGATTCGCTGGCATTGGCGGGCCGCGCAGGGATGCAGATCTTGAGTGGCAGCGGAGCGCTATGATGCGGTGGACGAGACCGTTGGTGAAGCCCCAACGTCCTCGGGGGGTGGAGGTGCGACGATGTGCTCGGTGAAGTAGCCCCGGTGAGCTGGGAGACGGCGTTGGTGAAGCGCACCTGATGCGGTGGAACTCGGTGTCTGTGAGGCACGTCGGTTGCGGCGGCCAACGATGTCGGTGGACCACCCGGTACGGTGGACGAGGGCGTAGATGAGGTAGCTCCAGTGCGGTGGTGAAGCGCGACCATTGTCTTTGTCGTCGTCGTCCGGCACAGAGGGGAACGACGGGGCAAGAGATGAGATGAGGCGCGATTCGAGGGATGGCGGTGAATTAGGGATTTGAGCAATCTGGGCGTGGAAGGGGATGGTGGAGAAGAGAGATTTTGCAGGGCTGGAATTGGGGCCGCTAGATATTTCAATCCGAAACGTGGAAGCGCGAACTTATATTGTCATCGTCCTTTTTTTGGGGGGGAGGGGGGTGGGTGGCTGGGTGCTACGCGTCCGTCCGACACACGCGACCACCCCGACAGGACTATGCTTCGGTGCCTTAAGGCACCTGCCTTTGTGTCCATGACATGTGGGCCCAAATGTGGCTGGCCCACATGTCAGTCACCCAAGGGCAGTTACCTTTAAGGCACCGAAGCAGCGTCCACCCCGACACGACCCTGGTCTGCCTAGTGCGCCTACATTTGAGAATGCAAACGAATCTTCTTTCATTTGCAAACGAATCTGTATGTATTACCATGCCCGTGTTTTCCTTGCAATAATTAGTCATTCAAAACGAGATACGTTCACTTTTGTAATTCGTTTCAGACAACTTAAAATGAACTGTTTTGCACATTGTCTAAAATGTCTTCAAGGTCTTATAAAAGTGAACAGAGGGAGTACTATAAATTAATTAATGAGTTATTTGAAAAAAAATCGGTACCCATGCTAACGTGGATTAG
Source organism: Triticum dicoccoides (assembly GCF_002162155.2). NCBI lineage: Eukaryota > Viridiplantae > Streptophyta > Magnoliopsida > Poales > Poaceae > Triticum > Triticum dicoccoides. The sequence goes on along the minus strand of NC_041393.1, from coordinate 309,000,249 downwards.
AGTGTGTCACATAATTAGTTATTTGAATTAGAGTGTGTGTCACGTAGTTAGTTATTTGAATTAGAGTGTGTGTCATGTAGCGATCTCCAATTCTAACGTGGATTTCGCATTTCACTGTATCCATGCTACTTTTTTAATACAAATTCATATGTATATGATGAACACCATGGTAGTGAGAAAACTTTTGGATGGATTCAAACATATGACCTACAAAATAGCACAACAAATTGAGTCAATGTCAACTTTTCGAAACTTAGTATGGCACGAATTCGAAATAATTACCCGTATGCCTGGTCCTCGGTTCAAATCTTACAATGTACA
>NC_041393.1:308983584-308999656 GCF_002162155.2 Triticum dicoccoides | reverse complement strand
ATCTTCCTCTCCTAACCACCTTAGGAAGCTATCGGTTTCCAACACACGTTCATTATTTCTCTCCATGTTTCGATCTCTAAGTCTCTCAACTACACAACCCCTTTTTCCACTCTGTTACCAAATGCATTTACCTCACACACGCGCCATTGCGCCACATGCCGAGCTCTCTCTCTCCTCCCTCTCCCTCTCACCCTCTTGCGCTAAATACATGCATTGCCTATCTAGCCCCCAACCTCTCGTGCACACGCACGCATGTTGTATATCTAGGTCACTCCCTCGAGACTGTCTCACTCTTTCTTCTGCACGGCGGGCCACACTCGCTCAATCTCGCTCTCTTTATCTGAGTCTCGTTTAACCTCGTTTTCTTTCACACACAAATGATATATCTCCTTGTTCGGGCCTCGATCGACACACTCTATACTCTCTCATGCAGATTGTCTATCTAGGTCAGTCCATCCAAGACGCCGCCACTCTTTCGACCTCATGGTGGGCCACGCTCACTCAATCTCTCTCTCTCTCCGTATGTCTCGTTTGACCTCGCTCTTTCTCGGACAAAAATGATATATCACCATGTTTGAGCCCAATTCGACCTATTCACATTGTATACTCTCTCACGCACATCGTCTATCTAGGTCACTCTCTCCAACCCATCTTACTCTTTTGGTCGCACGGCGACCCTATGTGATCGGTTGACCTTGCTTCCTCCCATGCACAAAATATATCTACACGTCTATGACTGGATCATCTCTCAAGCTCTATCTTACAGCCCTCACCCTTTCCAAAAGCTCAATCGGACAATATCTCTCCGGAGCATATATATTTGTTCAATGAATGTCGGACCACACTCACTCTGTCTCTCTATCTATATGTCTCTCGATTGACATCACTTTCTCACACCGTATCTTCCACGCATTGAAGCTACTACCTCTCCATCCCTCGCAAAGCCGGAGCTATTTACATCGCGAGGGGCACTCCAACCTTGGATTAATTTGTGTAGGCATTTATTCCGGTCGGTTTAGATTATATTTTCGTAGCATTCGGCCCACAACTACTCCAAACACCGTTGCAACCCACGCAACTCCCCTAGTTGATTTCCCTCTGGCTCGGTCATCGCTCTCTCGCACGTCCTTTCTGGCCTTCAACGTCGCACCATGGTATTATTGAAAAAACTATGTTGTTCTCTTTAATTATTATAAATAAGCTACAAAACTACACACCGATAGTCCACTTGGAATGTAACAAATTTCGACCGACAAATTAAAGTGCTACAAACTACACACCGAGGAGCCCACATGTCATGAACAAATTTGGACCCATATACAAATTAAAAAATAAAGGATGAGGATCGAACATGCGACCGGGCCTTCAAGCCGCATGTCAATAGGCAACATACATACAATAGCAATGTTTGTTGTATCCCCTTTGTTCACATAATGTTTTTATATTACCATAGCCTAATTAATGGATAACATGTAATATTATTTTTAGTACTATTCGCCTTCACTTACTGGTGGGTTCCATGTGTGTTCTCTCTCTCTCTCTCCTCCCCTTCTGCGTTTAGACGCACGTGCAAACAGGAAGAACTCCCGGGCGATGTTGACGCGTTCACATGTCACGGCACCAGTTTCACGTACTAGCAGCACTAGTTAGTGTGTACGTGCAATGCACGTTAATTTGGAAGTATATTAAGTGCATGCGGATATTAACTACTAGGATGTTATTTGCATGTTGTCATGTGATTAGCACTATTTTTGGCATGAAATTAACTGCACGCTAAACGTGTTGAGCGCTCGACATTGAAGTAGTCTAGGTCATTGGATGAAAAGGAATACATGTGGCTTGATGACGTTTTATATTTAATTAGATACGGCTATAGCAGAACATTCAATCGATCAAACCATACATTTCGTTCAGTCTGACTCCGACTTTAAATTATACGACGATCGATATAAAATAAACGGAAATGATAAACGTTCGGATTTTAAGCATGGCAATCCGAATGTTTTTCATGGCAAATTTGGATTATGCGACGGCGGCGGGGGTTTCTCGCGGTGGGAAGCGGCTCCTCGGCCGTGCTCTGTGTGTCGTCGGGCCACTAACTGGCAGCGACGGTGGCGTCTTGCGCCGTTGTTGGCGTACTCCTGGATGTTGGCCCAGCTTCAAGGAAGGCCAAAATGTTCTAGACTTTGGAGCGAGTCAACTGGCGGGAGGACGCGACTAGCGTTGGTGCAAGGAAGCGGTCGACGACGGCCATCCATGCCGCTGAGGGGAGCACCGGCACCCGCGCGGGGACAAGCGCTGTCAACGGCGCGGCGGAGACATTCGTGTGCACGTGCACCAGCACAGGCGTGCACGTCAATGCACACACATGCGCATGCGCTGGCAGGTGCACGGGCACCGGCACGGGCGTGCGCGTCAATGCACGCGCAGGCGCATGCGCTGGCAGGTGCACGGGCGCGTGAAAGTCAGCGGGGACCTCGTGGAATCCCGTGGCATCAAGCTCGGCGACAATGTTCGGCTCCCAGCCCATCAATGCCACGGGGATGGGCGATGGTGCCGTCGGGGCGATGGGAGCCAGAACGGGAGTGGGGACAGGCGCGACGTCTTCCCGCAAGGCCAGTTCAAGCTCGTCCCAAAGCGCCTTATGTTCTTGAGACTCCGGCTGGGTGTCTTCCTCATGAAACTGGAACACTAAGGGACGACCATCATGATGCGGCATGGCGTACGTTTAGGTCGAGCTAGTTGGAGGTAGACGACAGGAGAATCGGAGAGGAAGAGAGATGATTGTAGCGATACCGGGTAGTGCTGGGTTGATTTTAAACTGCAGCACTTGCAACATTAAAAGTGGGAGCAGTTGGGACGACGGTGGGCGGAGGAGCCTGGTCAAGGGGCTCGCCTCCCGGTGAGTCTGCACAGCGGTCTGCTCGCACACCTCCCTGACAGTCGATGCAGCGGTCAGCTCGCACGCCTCCCGTTGACTAACACGCTTGATGGGACGGCACCTGCCGATGAGAAGCGGGGACTCGTGGCGGCACGTAAACACCCACGATTTCAATAGTGAAAGCGTTCGCCTTAACGTGACAGGTCTTTGTTCCAAAATACCTTGGCTCTTCATTTGTGCAACTTGTCATAAGCAGCTTGTCTCGAATTGAAGAAAAAACTTACGAAGTAATATTTGTGCCATATCACGTGACCTTGCTCAGTTTCAAGAATTTATGCTCACTTTTGGATTTTCTGAAATTTAAGATCCAGGATTCGAAACAATATCATAACCTGCATCATGCAATAAATTTTGAAGCCGTACATCTGTCCTGTTGTATTTCTTAAGAAAGGATTTGGTCAAACATTTTGCTCAGTTAGACTTCAGACAAGTTATATATGCAGAGTAAAAGGATAATCTCTCCGTACCCTTGCATTGCCTGATATATTAACTCAAGTACTAGGCACGAACAAACAGGCTCAATTCTGTGCTCATCCTGGTGTAGTAGTAGTAGTACTAGGCAATGTAGTTGACGGGTGACCTTGACGAGCGGCGACCGAGGGAATTGAACCGTGCTCGGCACGGTAGGTAACGTTGTCTAGTTACTAAAGCATCCCTCCGTTGTTCATCGGTAGTCATTATGGACTGGGGACATGAGGGGAATTTCCTAGGGCTGGAATTCTGGCCGCCAGATATTTCGACTTGAAACGCTGAGGCTCGATTGGTTGGGGTTGCCTATTGCGCGTACCACACACGCCACCGAAGGACATGAGCCCGGGTTTTTTTAGGATCAACACGAGCCAAGGTCTGGCTAGTACGCGGTCGGGTCCTACCATTCATGAATACGAAAGGAACCTTTTAAATTGCCGAACGAATCTATGTGTATTACAATACCCGTATTTTCCTTGCAAATACTAATCTCAACATGGTAATTGATTCATGACGACTCATTGAATTAGAGTGAGTTTGTGATATAGTGATCTCAATGTGGATTTCACATCTCATGGTATCCCTAATACTCCTTCTATTCCTAAATATTAGTCTTTTAGAGAGTTCAACAAGTGACTACATACGGATCAAAATGAGTGAATCTAGACTCTAAAATATGTCTATATACATCAGTATGTGCCAGTCCATTTGAAGCCTCTAAAAACACTAATATTTAGGAACGAAGGGAGTAAAATGTAAGACATCCATGGTCCTCAGTTCAATATTTAAAATGAACATGAAACTGAAACATGAATATTAAGTCTAGTACTATAGTACATGCAAATGTTGTGTTTAGGCGGAGCTATGATGGTCGGGGGTCAACCCCTCGACCTTAGATAAAATTGTGGAGCTCTGTTTAGGGTTGTTTAGATTATATTTGTCCCTACCCTCCCAACCACCGATTGGTTGTGCACCCCCACCCCTCCTCCCTGGGAGAATATCATGTGCCCCCATACCTTAGATGCTATATGCCGATACGAGTTGCTTGGAGCTTGTAGATCTGAGATATAGCAGCTCACATGATGTGTCTTAATTTTTTTACAGGAAACCTTGATGAGTTTGAGAATTGCACACAATTTGTACAAAAACTACTTAGATGCCCTTTGATCCCATATCCAACGACCTCGAAGCTCGTATCACCGTAGCATCTAAGATGAAGGAGGACATCATATTCTCCTGTATGTAAGAATATCATGTGCTACCACACCTTAGATGCTTTGGTGATACAAGCTCTTCGGAGGCGTTGGATTTGTGACCCAACACCTCCTCGGTGGTTCGAATGGTTTTTTACAGAAAAGCCCCAAAAGAGTTCGGCCATTGCTTACAAGCACAAAGACTACTCAGATGCCATTGGATCTCAGATCAAACGACCTCCAAGCTCGTATCACCGTAGCATCCAAGCTGTGATAACACCTTATGTTTTGTCCCACGGGAGAGTATGAGGTGCTCTCGCACCGTAGATTCTATGGTGATACGAGTTCACTGAGATCTAACGGCCCATAGTAGGAGGTTTGAATGTTTTTGCAATATACAACTGATAGAATTTGGGAAATGCACAGAAAGTACAAGTACTATGCATGTGCCATCTGATCACTAATCATGACCTAGATGCTCATATCACCGTAGCGGGTAATTAAGATACGGGGAGCACCTAATATGAGCACCGGGGAGCCGTTGGATCTAAGATGCAGCGGCACACACGAGGCCTGAATGTTTTATTTGCAAAACCTTTGGAGAGTTTGGAAATCGCGCATAATTACAAAGACTACTCCCAAGCCATTGGATCTCACTTCCAATGGTGTAAAAACTCGTATCACCATAGTATCTAAGTTGCGGGGTGGATTTGATATTCTATGCCGCTGTCATTTTTGTTCGTGAACTTGCAAAATACTTGTAACTCGTGTCGTTACTTGTCTAACCGCGCAAAGTGTTTGTTCAAAAAAACCAGAAATATCGGAACAACACACGGGGTTCCCACTTGTCATTAATCAAATTTGGACCTAAAACTAACAAATCTGAAAGACGAGATTCGAACTGGCAACCTGGACTACAAAGCATAAGTCGATAGCCTGAAAAAACGAACGGTTGTTGGCTTTGTCCCATAACTTGATTTTATACAGTACTTGCGTTGAGTACAGTAGAGGGAGTGCCTCGTCAACACGTGCATGACCGTTGTCCCACTTACTGGTGGGTCCCAGGTCTGCGATCTCAATCTCTCTTCTCTCCATCGTCTAACCTTTGCACGGGCACACACGAAGAGTGGCGCTAGCTTGTCGTGGTGTTATTACAACTCAAAAAAAGATTGGAAAATAGAAGAATCGCCTAGAACAAGAGATGTTGTGGCTGGTCGAGACGGAGCTAACCACATCTATCCTCCGTGCCACATTTGCATGATGAAGCTATGTGGCTAGTGGGGTATTTTCGACCGGCAGGCTGGGTCCCGAGGTCGAACCATAGGTACTACGTCTGATACAGTATATTTTTACACGCACATTTTTCCTCCGTGCCTAGACGTGGCACACACTACCGCGCGGTTTCGAGATCCTCCCGGGTGGTGCACGCATATATTCTTCGTGACGTGGGACGCCCTACCGCGCGTTTTCTGGGTCCTCCTCGGTCATAGCGCAGAAGCAAGTAAATGAGTCGTCAAATCATGAAAGACCACCTTTCCCGCCGAGTACATCAGTGAAGCACGGTGGCTAGCTAGTTGGGCTAGTTCGACCGATTAGCTAGGTCGCCGCCACATTTGTTGTTTCACCCCTTTTTATCTACTTGCCGGCAGGTAAATTTAAATATCCACCGCAGCGTTGCTATGGTGTTTGGGTGCGGCAGGATTTTTAATTTTTTGATTGATGGGAGTAGGCGCGGCAGGATTTTTATTTTTTTGATTGACAGGAGCAGGCGCGGCAGCAATTAGTCATGATGACTCCGCCTGTAAAAACCCACTGCTCCCTGATGTGAAAAGTCGTCGACTGGTGTTTTACCGTGGTGAAAACCAAAGATTCCCCGCTCCTCGGCTGGCTCCCTCCGCCTTCCCGTAGATTGCATTGCCTTTCAGCCGTTTCACCCCATTTGCTTCCTCTCCCCATTGCTTCTATCTAGTGCCATGGCGGCGCAGCAGATCACGGAGTCCGAGGTGAGGCGCCTGACACAGGAGCTCCATGCCAAGGATGCGGAGCTCAGGGCCAAGGATGTGGAGCTCCGTGAGCTCAAGGAGGAGAGGAGTGCCATGCTCCTCCGTTATGTGCGGGATTTCACGGAGCTTCAAAAGCGGCAGGCGTCCACCACAAAGATGCTCGAGGCGTCGGTGGTGTTGCGACAGAAAATGGGAGATACGATAGGCCATCAGGGGAGCTGCCTGGAGCACGAGTGGGCCGATCGTGATGATGTCCAGGATCGCCTCAGCCACTTGGTGAACCAAGTTGCCACGCACGTGTTGCGGCTGCGTGATTCCTACCATCGTGCCAGCACGACGATACCGGCCGTCAGACTAAACCCGTTCGACCACCCGGTCGACTTCAACGAGCTGCGGCTTCCTGACCTGGTCTCCTTCTTCACCTATATCTCCGAGGAGCTGAGCTGTCTCCGCGTGATGGTGGGGGCTGAGCTGGACAAGGAAGGGTTGTGGGCTGTCGTCGCCGTTGCCGGGCGAATCCTTTCAGGGCTCCGTCACCGGAATCCATTCGTGCCATTGGACGCCGTCTTTGACGAGCTGGCTCCCGTCGACCGGGATCAGGCTCTATGGGCGGTTGCACCCTGCATCACCAACGTCACGCGCCTCGAGAAGCAGAGGGACTTCAGTGGTGTTTAGGCGCCCTCTGCATGGGCATGTCCATGTCTCGGTGCAACATGACCGTTGGATCAAACTCAGACGATGCAGATCAGTCACTGTAGCACAAAGCGTGTGGGTGTGTTTGGTTGCATTCTCATATGAATATAGTTGTTTCCTCTTCGTGTATTTTTGTCAACCTACTAGTGTGGACTCATGCACCCTTCATGCACTCTGCCAAACACCCAAAAGTGGGTCGAGAAGGGAACTTTTGCTCCCATCCCGTGCACCCTTCATACACCCTGTCTAACACTATTCGTGCTTCATATGGTTCATGTTTCGTGAAGTATTGTAGCACCGTACTCTCCGTGCGCTGTGGACCTAGTTTTGTTAACATTGATCTCACCGTTCATTCTCGACCGGACAGTCGAAAAAGAGGTACTATGTTACATGTAGGAGTAGTTGACATGCGCACAACATCATTTGTTATCGTCATATCTTACTACACTAGCAACAAGATTGTGTAGTACTACTGACGTACTACATGCCTAGTAGTAGGAGCACTGTGTATGTTCAAGTGGCTGCCGTGTTTCGCACTCCTCTGTCATAAGAGTGGAAACGCTTGTTGTAATCATTTTTTTCTTTAGAATGAAAAATAGTGAACACGCTCTATCGTGCGGATCCTCCTCCAGCCATGCACTAAATTACTCACTTCCATCGACATGTGGGACAGCCAGCACCTGGGTCCACCAGCCATGCACTAAATTACTCCGTAGTAGAGTGACGGTAGACTACCCCGATCGAACCGCCGCATTAATGCCCAATGAGCCGTCAAATCACAAAACCCCCTCCTTTCCAACAGTAGGTTGGACGGACGAAGCAACCATCATTTCACTCTTCTCTCTCAGCTTGCTCTCTTGAAGAAAACCCCCACTCGCTTCGCTTCTCCCTCATCTCGTTCCTCCTTTCACTCTTCTCTCTTAGCTTCCTCTCTTGGATGGACGCCGGAGCACCGGCCGACGTGATGCCTATGGCTCTAGCAAAAACCGTCGAGGCTCATGGTACGAAGAAGCGCAAGCACCCCGCCGAGACTACCGCAGACAAGCTCAAAGCCATTGCCCTATCCAAGCCCCCCTCTCTGGGATCCCTCATTAAGCAAGTCCAGGTAATGTCTCTTGTTGACGATCTTTTTCTCGATATTGATCGTGTTTTTTCATCTAACACGCAGTACTAGTACTGGTAGTACAACTTTCTGGGTGATCTTGCATGTGATTTTAGTGTACCAAATGACGGTTCTAAATTCCTCTTTTGACCAAAACATGCGAGAGGTTGACACTGATTTCTTATAGATTACTTTCAACTACTCCCTCTGTCCCAAATTTCTTGTCTTAGATTTCTCTAGATACGGATGTATCTAATACTAAAATGTGACTTGATACATCCGTATCTAGACAAATCCAAGACAAGAATTTTGGGACAGAGTAGTACTTTATGAACATCAATGCTACCTTTTAAGAGGGTATATTTGCCTCAGTAACTTGTGTTATGGATATTGCATGTAATCCCTTTGCTCTCATGCCTTTGAAGACATGTTCTAGTGTCTTTGTTCACTCATTTCTGTGCGTATATGTAGTCATATATGGAGTATAATATCGAAAATCATCTTATATTTCTGAACGCAGGTAGTAATAAAAGATGGTTTGTGTTTGAATTAGAATCAGGTCCACGGTGGAGATGAAGTTCTCAAAGTCATGCCGTGTGAACTAGAAGACCTGATGATGAGTTCTACTGCTGAACTATCCAGCTGGTGTGTCCTTGTCACCATGTGTCCTGAACTAGTGTTTTCCTTTAGCATTGTTATCAGGAGTGTTCTCGAGGCTGTACTTGACCACAACAATTTCCTGGCTATGCCTTCGATTACGAAGGGTGTGGTTCTTGTAAAGCTTCCCAACAAAACTGATGCGACTTGTCTTCATCATCATGTTTATGAGTGGAAAGACCACTCTGCTAGGTTCTCCAAGGTTGACAAGATGGTGATGGTGCATGTAGACATCTCACACGACGTCCATGGCCTAGTCAGTTATGCAGGGTTCATCCCGTAGGTCGGTGGCAAGAAATAGTCTGCAGAGTTTAGTTAGTGCAACTTTGCTTGTCTGTAGTAAGTACTATTGTTCAGTACTTGATTTGTGTTTGTGAACCCTGTATTGTTTATTAGTACTGCCGCTTTTGGTGTGTGGTCATTCCTGAGAACGGTCTATGTTAATGTCTGTCCACTCAATTCAGTCTGTACATTTTGAAGTATCCAGATCATAGTTTTTGTGAGGACGGTTTATCAATTATGGTTACACTCCAATATCTGTATGCATTGCACGGTTTATCGCACCCTCCAGGATTTCCAGTCCCATGGATGTTCGGTCCATACGATTTGTCACGACCTTTGGACTGTCCTGCTTGTGGGAGTAGGCGGGGCCCCTACATGCCACGCGTAGTTGGACGATCAATCTTCTGCTTAGTACTTCAACATAGTGATTTCCTGGTAAGGATTCACTCATGTCACATGAAGTAAATCTTATTGATTTAATGTCATGTTTTCTTTCTTTTCCTGCAATTTTACGATATAGGTTTTGCCATGTGACATTCATCACAGAATAAACCGTTTGGTTTGCTCTACGATGGCTATTTTTGCAGGTTCCACTTCTTATGTCGTGTCAGTAACGAATGCACTATCCATCACTTATATTACTGGAAAAAATTGGATAAGTCTATTGTGTGAGTACAAGCTGAATCCCTATGATGAACTGCAGTTTGGTTTAACAAAAACGCCACAATTAGTCCTTCTCACGTTTAAAAGAAATGAAGAAAAAAACTGGATCACGGTCACGGATCTTAGTCAAGTTAGAAAGCTGATCATAGAAGACCAGACACGATCACCGCTGTCTTGCATAGATCGAGCACCGGCAGTTGCTCTAGCACTGACAGCGGCAACAGCTCAGTCTGATCCAGTTGAGGATTGGGCACCGACCGCGTCAGACGATCAGTCTGATCTACCGGAGGATCGGGCATCGACACCGGCACCTGCTCCGACACCGGCACCAGCTCTACAAGGAGCACCATCTCCGGCAGTAGCAGCAGCTTTGGCACCTGCACCAACACTTGCACTTGTATCTTCTCCGGCCTGTGCAGTTGCATCGGCAACAGACTAGGCTGCAGTTTGCACTTCATATACCAAAGTCCTTACAAAAACCGACATGTCCACCTTCTTCGTAAGCATTGGCCGCCCAAGTGCTTCATTCTTTTTTCTTTCCATGTTGTTTCACATGATTCACTGTGTGGATCTAACTGTTTGGGTATGTCTTCTTGTTTGGAAACAGAGAATTCCTAGAGCAACGAGGGAGTCGTTCAATAATCCGGGCGACCGCGGCCAAGTTTCTCTTACCATGCGCAACCATGGTGTGAATGAACCTGCTCAATATACCGTAAGTACAAAGGATGGTCAAGGTTCAAATCTAAATCATATCTTGCGGTAGGGGATGATGTCAAAATCAAACTTTCCCGGCAAGGAGAGCTGGTCCAAATCAACATTGAAATTCTTCAGTAGCAGCACGCAACTGCCGAACTGATCTATCTTCCGAGAGATTTTGATGTAATAATCTGGCATGGTGAAACAAGTGTCCTGTGTGTATAAGTAGTACGGCAGTATTATTTATCACATGGTATATTGTTGATAGAATTGCAACTCTGATTGCTGGTTAGGAACTGTCATTCGATTTCATTCCAACAACTGTCGTGCTTTATTCAATTTTGTGTATTCGCCTTGCGACAGCATCTAAAAATCTAGAACCGTGAGCCTATCTGAGTATTATATTCTCAGCTGAACCCCCATAAAAAAAGCTGAATCCCCATAATGCCCGTGCTCTGCAGAGGGAGTATATTTCTCGGCAAGGTGAGCCTGTGATATAAAAGATTCTTATATTTCCTTATAGAGGGAGTATCTCTCTGTCAAAATATATATTTATGTGTAACTAGTTACTCCTATCTTTCTACTTCCTTTCGCTGACATGTGGGGCAATCGACAACGGGGTCCACGTGCCATATGCACAAATTAGAGTGCACAACTTCACGGTAGACACCCCGGTCATAGCGCCGCAGTAATGCCCAATGAGCCGTCAAATCACAACCCCCCTTTCCAGCTTTAGTAGTAAGCTGGACGGACGAAGCGGCAATATTTCACTGGGCCTGAATCCCCTTCTCCCTCGTCTGCTTGTTCAGAGAAAATCCCCGCTCGGCGATTGCATAGGGTTTTCTCATGGAGAACCAGGTACGAATTCTTCATCCATCCCCGATAAATCCAAGTCCCTTGGTCGCAGGTAATCCTAGGATGGCAGCCGCCGCTGTTGATGCATTTTTCTTCGTACTGAATCTAGTGTGTTTCAGTTGCAGTGCCCAAAGTGCGAGTACCCTAAAGATTTCTGCGCCTTCGGCGAGACGCCACACTTGTTCCTTCTCATCCTAACACAGCATTTTGAAACACGCACAGTATGTTCCTAGAATCCTCTTTTCTATCCGGGAGGGTGGTTTTTTTTGAACATACTGTGTTCTCATATTATTTTTCCTGCAGTGTATTATTTGCTCTGCCAGAGCTCATGTACTCAAGATGCTCGGCCTTGCCATAACTGAATACACTAGTTTAATGGTCACAGTGAAGACAAGCCATGGATATTCCTTCTGAGTTGGGTTCATGAACCAAGAAGATCGCTGCTTTTTTATGGCCGAACTTGGATAAACTTCCTCAAGTGTTACGGACTGAAAGTTGGCGCACGAATGTTGAGGGAAATAGCAGAACCTGGTCTCATCTTCACTGCGATCTTCCACCCCGACGTCATTCCAATTGTTCATCCATGTTTGTTTTGTATCTGGTTCTTGCTTGTTGCCTCGATTATTTCTTAATCCACCAATTCTGTCTAACTAATCACAATTTAACTTTAGAAGTAGCAACGAATCTCTCACGAAGATGCTACTTCTGACTTATATTTTCTTATAATTGGTGGCACGTGTAGGTTTTTTCAGAGTTAAGCAGTCTGCTCGTTTGTTACTCTATAATAACTCGGTTGTTACTAATGGCAGTGAAGTTGACTGGATCGACATCCACAAGTTCCTACACTTTATTGATCGTCTTGAGGTCCTTGTGGGGCGTTTCAATGGTGGACAGTCACGTGGGATATGTGTGCCACTGCTGCACTCGTTTAACATGTCCAACTATGCCGAGAAACTTATGGTACGAGTTGTTTTCTGTTATATATGTTGTTCATAAACTATTGCTTATACACAGTTTTACAGCTGTGATCTTCTTTAAACAGGAACTGCCGAGTTCTATTGTTCCTATATAGATGCCTGACCATGGTCGGGTCAGACTTGCGCTGTGATACTTATTCATGGGTGTTCTGAAATAATGAAGGCCCATCCATCTTGGAGAATAGGGCAGAAGATTATGTTCATGCTTTTCCATGGCTCTAAAGCGAATATCCTATTTATTGACCATGTTGCGAGATGAAGCCGCTTTCAGAAGGTTGTGGATGCGCGGGGTGGCGCCTGGGCCTTGTCCTGGGGCTTGGCGGCCTCACCCTTGGTTAACTGTAGGCAAAGTAGCACTGTTCGAGGCGTGCTTTGTACGGTTGAACCTGTATAAGTACTCATACTGCTTTCAGCTTTGGTTGTTAAGTGCCCCTGCTAGTTTAAGTTAAGGTTGTTAAGTACTCCTGTTGCTTTAATAGTCTGTCGTGTTTCTTCAGTCCTGTCTTCCTCCAGCCGCCAAAACCAAACTAGCGCCGGCGGGGCCGCCTGCTTCCGCCTCCCACGGCTGGCTACACCTCAGCGCACGCATCGCCGCCCCATCATCTCCTAAATCGTTAATGTCGATGTCCTCCGCGCGCTTTGGTGTGCTCGCCGTGGCACCGCCCTCTCGTGTTGTCAACATGGTCAACAAACACCAGGAATCGGAAGATGTACGTGGAGAGGATGACAGTAGGGGCCCACCACGTCAGCGTATGGAAAAATAAAATGCTTCCTCCTAGTGTTTTCCTGACATCTGGGACCCACGACATTGTGAGCGTATATAGTCAATACACAAGAGAATAGCACAAGATCGGTTGACACCTAGGACGTAGCTACTCGAGCAGTATTTTTTTTGTTTGGTATTGTTGAGACGGAGCAGTGTTTGAACTGGGCTGTGGCCCGTCTAGCTCAGGCTTATACTTTATGTTCACCATGTGACCAGCCCAGCTATTTTTTCTTTGTGAAAATGAGACCAGTTTATTTTTTCTGAAGAATACCCAATCCAGGCCTACTTATTTTTCTACGCCCTGATGGGCGGCAACTCTTTCAATACGCGTGCAAATCTTGAAAGTAATTTGAAATGGGTAGTAAATATAAAAACAGATGACAAATTGGCAATTACTTTACAATTTCTGATTTTTTTCACATTTTCAGATTCCGATTTCACTAGGCATTAACCTAATTTAAATATATCTTCAAAGTACTTTAAATCTGGCTCGACATTTCGGTATTAAAAATAGTTTGGAACCCACAGAAATATGCGAAATTGGCCCTGGCCAACCAAAAAAACGATTGCAATAAATTGCATAAGAAGTTGCCATGAGCTATATACAAATTATTAAAAAAGAGGGAGTTGACGCGTATGCAAGATTTCTTTAGTTATTATATACGTCAACAAACGATTCTAGCAGACGCTGGATGTCAATCCAATGGCCGTCGTGTTTCTTCAATCTCTGATCTTCTTGCTCTAGCCACCAAAGTAGCACCGGCGGGACCGCCTGCTCCCGCCTCCCGTGGCCGGCTGTGCTGCCGTGCAGGCCTCAGTGCCCCCTACAACTCCCACCACTGGCTAGGGCATCCCTCTACTCACCCACACCCCCTGTTATTTTACGGCGACGGCAGCCTCACACCGCAGCCGAACCGGTGAACCCTCGTACTCCTCTCCACGCGGGCTTCCACTGCCGCGTCTTCCCCAGCTCCGCGTCGTCCCCTTCCTAGGCCTCGCCGTCGTCCACCGCCGTGGTGCTCTCGGTGCGGCATGGTCAATGTGGTCAACAACCGACTTCCATCGGAAGAGTACTTTACGTGGTGAGGCTGACGACTGGGTCCATGGTAGCCGCAAGGAAGTGCCTCCTTATTACGCAGAAAATAATTATTCCTCCACCGACAGTAGGGACCCACCTGACGGGCCACCAGTATTTCACGAAAAAATGTTTCCCCCTGACTGCTGGGACCCACAGGACGGGCCACCGTATTTCGCGAAAAAAATGTTCCCCCCGCTGTCAGCTCGGACCCACCGGAAGTGCCTCCTTATTACGCACAAAAAAATGAATACCCCTTGTTAGCTGGGACCCACCTTGGTGGGAGGCTGACTTGTGGGCATACTAAGTTGACTGGGATGGAGGCCTTTGTCAACTTTAGTCAATATATGAACAATTCTAGATCCAGTGATCGTACGATGTCCATCCAACAAACGTAGTGCTTCTTCAACCTCTGGTCTTCTTGCTCCAGCCGCCCAAAGCAGCACCGGTCGTGCCGCCTGCTCCTGCCGCCCGTGGCCGGCTGTGATGCCGCGGAGGCCTCACCGGCCCATACTAATCCCATCGTTGGCCAGGCCATCCCTCTAGGCACCCACACCCCCCTGTATTCTGTGGCGACGGCAGCCTCACACCGCGGCCGAACGAGTGAACCCTCATATTCCTCTACGCGTGGGCATCCACTGCCGCGTCTTCCCCGGCTCCGCGTCGTCACCTTCCTAGGCCTCGCCGTCATCCACCGCCTTGGTGCTCTCGGCGCGGCGTGGTCAACGTGGTCAAGGAATCGCTTCCATCAGACGTGGACTGTACATGGAGAGGCTGACAGCTGGGTCCACGGCCGCAGCAAGGAAGTGCCTCCTTATTACACGCAAAATAATTATTCCTCCACCTGACAGCGCGGCCCCACCAGACGGGCCACAGTATTTCACGAAAAAAACGTTTCCCCCTGTCTGCTGGGACCCACTAGCTACATCTTCGCACGCAAGGAAGTGCGTCCGGAAAAAAATGATTCGCCCCCCTGATTGCTGGGACCCACCAGCTACCTCTTCGCACGCAAGGAAGTGCATCCGGGCAAAAAAAAAACGATTCCCCCCTGACTGCTGGGACCCACTAGCTACATCTTCGCACGCAAGGAAGTGCCTGACAGTCGGGACCCACCTAGTCGAAGCGTACATAGCGTTGTCATTCTAGTCGCGAACGTGTATGTACATACTTGTGGATGTAGAGGCGCGCACGTGTCGTAGTAGAGGCGCGCATGTAGCATGTACACGTACGTACAGCGGCCAGGGTGCAAGAAAGAAAATACGGCCACGTATGTGTACATACGGGCGGGGTCTTGAACGCCTACTCGCGCATATATACGTATGGTCAGGGCTCGTGTACATTGGCTGGGTCGGAACGGAGAAACATCGTCGTCGTCGTGTTCATGGGGAGGCAATGGAATGTGTCGTGTTCATCAGGAGGCAACGGAATGCGTGGTCGTGTTCATCGGGAGGGCTTGGACGCAACAGGCGATGGAAATGAGGCATGGCGTACCGCAGAACGTTGGAAACGGCCTTGTGTTCCACCGGCCATGTTCTAAACAGGATCCTGTTCATCGGAAGGGGTCTGGCGTACGGCAAAACCGAGGAAACGGACCTCCTACGGTCGAAACGGGGGTCCGTCCTGTTGATCGGGAGGGGTGTGGCGTACCGCAAAACGGAGGAAACGAACCTCCTAAGGTCGAAACGGGGGTCCTGTTGATCG
>NC_041393.1:308948530-308983206 GCF_002162155.2 Triticum dicoccoides | reverse complement strand
GGGAGGGGTGTGGCGTACCGCAAAACGGAGGAAATAGACCTCCTACGGTCGAAACGGGGGTCCTGTTGATCGGGAGGGGTGTGGCGTACCGCAAAACGGACGAAACGGACTTGTGTTGGAGCGCTACGGTCGAAAGGAGGGTCCTGTTTATCGGGAGGGGTGTGGCGTACCGCAAAACGGGACTCCACGAGATACTGTTCATCTCCACCGTCGACCTCCTCCAGCCTCCACGGGCTACCGTCGACCTCCTCCAGCCTCCACAGGCTCCTGTTCATCCAGCCTCCACGGGCTCCTGTTCCTCAAGCCTCCACCGCACGCTACTCCACCGGCTACTGTTCAACCACCCCTCCACCGTCTACTGTTCATCCAGCCCTCCATCGTCTATTGTTCATCCAGCCCTCCACACCACGGGGTCCTGTTCAACCACCCCTCCACGGGCACCCCTCCACCGTCTACTGTTCATCCAGCCCTCCACACCACGGGGTCATGTTCATCCAGAGGAAACGCCACCGCTCAGTATTCATCCACCCCCCCCCGCAACACTCACTGTTTATCCTAGAGGCAGCATCGATCGGCTTCAGTTAGCAGCAGTAGCGAAGGAATCGCTCGATCGGGTTCAGTTAACAGCAATCGATTGATCGCTCTGGTACAGTAACGCGTAGCCTCAAGTGCAATTACTCGGGTTCAGTTAGAGCCTAACGCCTCGCTCGGGTTCAGTTAGAGCCAACGCCTCGCACACACGCGCGTACATGTACGAGAGAAACGCGCATCGCTCGGCCCCCGACCTCCCACCGTAACCGGGAACTCCCCGAAATTTTCATCGCCCTCGCTTCTACCACGGTTTTTTCCGTCATGGACGGCCCAAAGAATGTCATGCAGCTGTGTCTCCGGCCCGCCCAGGACGAAAAGCCCATTTTCTGTCATGATTTTTTGTCATAGAAGTAGGAGCCCACCACATCTATGATGATACCAGGTTTTGTCACAATTATCGTCATAGAAGTGTCATATGTATGACAGAATTTTTTTTCATTCGGCCCAAAATGTCACGGATGTGTCTTTTTTTCTAGTGATGCGAAGCAGTATGACACTGATGGTGCGTGTCATAATAAAATAGAACGGTGGAAGTTGCATGGAAATATATCTCAGAATGACTATGGAAATGCCATAATAGGTAGGTATGGTGGCTGTGATAGAGGCAAAGGTGTCCCGTCTTTCCATGAGATGATGGATTTCACTTTCGTGGAAGTCGACTTTGACGATCCAACTACGAACGTGCCAGGACGTCGCGCCTTAGCAATCGCTAAACCAACTCTGAGAGGTTATTGACCACGCCGGAGCACGATCAACCTGACCACGAGGGTCTGTTTCCTACGAGCAAATGAAGAACAAGCAAGAAACTGAGATTGCAATCTGGATATTGCAAATATAAGATGAAAGCTTTATTGATCAAGGTGGGTTCTGTGACGCCTTTGTCTGGTCGTTGAACACAAACGAAGTACGCGAAGTTGCAGCTATGGCAAACTTTAATCTAAACAAAACCCAAAGTCTAAACGGTGCCCTAAGGGTTGTATATATGGAGGAAGAGAGGGGGAATTTCATGGCCGTTGGTGGAGGGGTCCGAAATCAACCCTATCTCTTGTTTCCCCACACATACGGACTCTAAAAATAGCCTATACTAATCTATTTCAAAATTACATGGGCCTGGCCCAATAAAAAGGTGACGCAGCACCTATAATAGCCTCTGGACGAAATTTATGAAGTGGCATCTTGTATATTTCGTCCAAGGCTTCATGCACTCGTTATGGTGGCTTCAAAGACCTGAAATCATCACTCGTAACTCCGTTCTTGTTCCCCTTGTGCATGCCATCGTCTCCATGCTTTCTCTTGCTCCAATGTTCATCCTTGTCCAAGCTAGGCCCTTCATTTGTAAGCGAAACAAATGTATCCAATTTAGGCAGCATCATATTCTCATGAACATTAGAATCATTACCAAGAAACGGAAGTACCTGGTAATTTAGTTGGCATGCACGAGCTCTAGTAATTGGTCCAGTATGTATAGCAGCAGGGGCTGTGGGTGTAACAATGGTATTGATGTCCTCATCATCCTCCCCTTCTTGAAATGAAGTCGTCCTCGACGGAAGTTCATCTTCCTCACCAAAATAAGGCTTCAAATCTGCAATGTTAAAAGTGGGACTAACCCCAAAATCTGCACGCAGCTCAAGTTTGTATGCATTATCATTTATTTTCTCTAACACCTTAAAGGGACCATCAGCACGTGGCATTAGCTTTGATTTGTGCAAATCGGGAAATCTATCTTTACGCAAATGTAACCAAACAAGATCTCCAGGTGCAAACACAACATGTTTTCTACCCTTATCTCCAGCAAGTTTATATTTAGCATTCATACGCTCAATGTTTTCCTTAGTTAACTCATGCATTTTTAAAATCAATTTAGCACGTTGTTTAGCATCAAAATTAACCTTCTCCGAAGATGGAAGAGGCAACAAATCAATAGGTGCACGAGGTAGGAAACCATACACAACTTCGAAAGGGCACATCTTAGTAGTAGAATGCAATGAACGATTATAAGCAATTTCAATATGAGGCAAGCATTCCTCCCACATTTTCTTATTATTCTTCAAAACAGCCCTAAGCATAGTAGACAATGTTCTATTGACTACTTCAGTTTGTCCATCAGTTTGGGGGTGACAAGTAGTACTAAAAAGCAGTTTAGTCCCCAACTTAGCCCATAAACATCTCCAAAAGTGGCTAAGAAATTTAGTATCATGATCTGAAACAATAGTATTTGGCACACCATGCAAGCGAATAGTTTCACGAAAGAACAAATCAGCAACATTAACAACATCATCGCTTTTATGACATGGTATAAAGTGTGCCATTTTCGAGAATCTATCCACGACAACAAATATGCTATCCCTCCCCTTCTTTGTTCGAGGTAAACCTAAAACAAAGTCCATAGATATAGACTCCCAAGGAACACTAGGTACAGGAAAAGGCATATATAAACCATGAGGATTGAGTCGTGACTTAGCTTTTTGACATGTAGTGCAGCGAGCAATAAAACGCTCAACATCCCGTCTCATCTTTGGCCAAAAGAAATGTGTAGCAAGTACGTCCTCTGTCTTCTTCACGCCAAAGTGTCCCATTAATCCTCCTCCATGCGCCTCCTGCAACAACAAAAGACGAGCAGAGCTAGCTGGAATGCATAGCTTGTTAGCACGAAACACAAATCCATCGTTAACGACGAACTTGTTCCACATTCTTCCTTCTTTGCAATTCTGCATTACATCTTTAAAATCAGCATCATGCACATATTGATCTTTGATGGTCTCCAAACCAAATATTTTGAAGTCAAGTTGTGAAAGCATAGTATATCGACGAGACAAAGCATCATCAATAACATTTTCTTTTCCCTTCTTGTGTTCAATGACATAAGGGAAAGTCTCAATGAATTCAACCCATTTAGCATGTCTACGATTCAGTTTAGCTTGACTTTTAATATGTTTCAAAGATTCATGATCAGAATGTATAACAAATTCTTTGGGCCATAAATAATGTTGCCATCTTTCTAAAGTCCGAACAAGAGCATATAATTCTTTATCATAAGTAGAATAATTCTGACTAGGCCCACTCAATTTTTCAGAAAAATATGCAACAGGTTTGCCATCTTGTAATAACACACCTCCTAATCCAATTCCACTAGCATCACATTCAAGTTCAAAAGTCGTATTAAAATCAGGAAGTTGGAGTAAAGGAGCATGTGTCAACTTATCTTTCAATACCGTGAAGGCTTCTTCCTGTGCGGTACCCCAAAGAAAAGGCACATCTTTCTTTGTAAGCCCATTGAGAGGTGCAGCAATGGTGCTGAAATCTCTCACAAAACGCCTATAGAATCTAGCAAGGCCAAGAAAACTCCTCACTTGTGTGACCGTTTTGGGCTGCGGCCAACTCTCAATAGCGTCAATCTTGGCTTTATCAACTTCAATTCCCTGTGGACTAACAACATAGCCAAGAAAAGATACTCGATCGGTGCAAAAGGTGCACTTCCCAAGGTTACCAAACAAACGTGCATCACGTAGAGCAATAAAAACAACACGTAAATGTTCCAAATGTTCTTCCAAGGATCTGCTATAAATCAATATGTGATCAAAGTAAACTACCACAAATTGTCCAATGAAAGCACGTAAAACTTCGTTCATTAATCTCATGAAAGTACTAGGTGCATTAGTTAACCCAAAAGGCATGACTAACCACTCATATAATCCAAACTTAGTTTTAAATGCTGTTTTCCATTCATCTCCCAATTTCATACGAATTTGATGGTATCCACTACGCAAATCAACTTTGGAGAATATTGTAGAGCCACTCAATTCATCAAGCATATCATCTAGTCTAGGAATAGGATGACGATAACGAATAGTAATATTATTAATGCCTCTACTATCAACACACATACGTGATGTACCATCCTTTTTCGACACTAGAATAATAGGAACAGCACAAGGACTAAGGGATTCGCGTATATAACCTTTGTCGAGAAGCTCTTGTACTTGACACATAATCTCCTTTGTCTCCTCTGGATTGGTACGGTATGGCGCACAGTTTGGCAGTGAAGCACCGGGAATTAAGTCAATCTGATGCTCAATCCCTCGAATAGGTGGTAATCCCGGTGGCACGTCTTGTGGAAAGACGTCAGCGAACTCCTGCAAAATGTTAGTGACAGCAGGAGGCAAAGAGGAAGGCATGTCCTCGAATGAAAATAATGCCTCTTTGCACACAAAATCATAGGAAACAGATTTGCTAAAATCTAGCTCATCAATATCAGATTTGGTGGCAAATAAACATGCACTTTTCAGTTTAATTTCAGAAGCAACACTAGATGGTTTATTATTAGGCTTCATTTGTTGCTCAAATTCTTTTGCCACAATCTGATTTTCACTCTTATTCTTCTCCTGCTTTGCTTTATTAGCTCTATTAATATCATCTTTCAAAATAGAATCAGGAGTCATAGGAAGCAAAGTAATATTTTTATCCTTACGAACAAGAGTATACTGATTGTTTCTACCATGGTGTACAGAATTTTTATCAAATTGCCATGGTCTACCAAGTAATAAGGAACATGCTTGCATAGGTACCACATCACAATCAACATAATCAGCATATGTAGAGATACTAAAATGCACACTAACAGTACGTGTTACCTTAACCTTGCCGCTGTTGTTGAATCATTGGATGTAGTAAGGGTGTGGATGTGGTCTTGTGGTGAGAGAAAGCTCCTCCATCATCTCCATGCTAGCCAAGTTGTTGCAGCTACCTCCGTCTATGATGACGCACACAGAACGTTCCTTCACAACTCCCTTGGTATGGAACAAATTGTGCCTCTGATTTTGCTCAGCTTGTGTGACCTGCACACTCAAAACACGTTGAGCAACTAAACATTCATACCTTTCAGCGTCTTCAGGAGCCATGTATTGCGTCTCATGATCAGAATCATCTCCACCATGTTCTTCACGTGTAATAAGAGACAAAGTCTCCTCATCATAGTCACTAGCGGACTCATATCCACCATCCTCGGTAGCAATCATCACACGCTGAGATTTGCATTCTCTCGCATAATGACCTCCTCCCTTACAACGACGACAAATAATATCACTTGTGTGCCTTGTTGATGCCATGGAAGAAGAAGAACTCTGTGCAGGCCCGGCAGGTGCGCTCTTGGCAGATAATGGTGGTTGTGCCTGTTTTCTTGTATCACGGCTGGAGGAGGCACCTGATTGAGGTGCTGGTGCAGTTGAAGTAGAAGATGCACGCGGTGTCCATGATGAAGGTCGGCCTGCAGAAAAGTTAGTTCGCGCCAATGCTTGTCGATCCTGCACTTCATGTTCAGCTTTACAAGCAAGATGGAATAAACGAGTGATATTAGTATACTCCTTATAGTCTAGAATGGTCTGAATCTCTCTATTTAATCCACCCAGGAAATGTGCAAGCATAGCTTCATTCTCCTCAACAATACCACATCTAATCATGCCAGTTTGTAATTCCTGATAATATTCTTCTACAGAGTTTTTTCATTGTCTTAAACGCTGCAATTTTTGAAGCAATTCACGTTGATAATATGGTGGAACCCAACGTGTACTTATAGCAGTTTTCAAAGCAGCCCAAGTAGTTGGAATAGGATATAATCTACAATGTTCAGACCACCATACACATGCAAAACTAGTGAAAGCACAAACAGCAGCAGCAACCCGTCTCTCCTCAGGATAATGTAAACATGTAAATCGTTGTTCAGTTTCTAACTCCCAAGTAAGATATATATCAGGAACATATCTACCCTCAAATGGTGGAATATTCAATTTCAGTTTAGGAATATGGACATCATCTCGTACCTGAGGTGGTGGTGCAGGCCTACCATTGCGAATATTTGCATGTGGACGACCTGGTGGTTGAGGTGCAGGTGGTTGCACGTAGTTCTGATTTTGATCAACCTCATCCTCGTAATCTCCCACATAATCATCCTCCTCCGCATCAGCAGCAGGAGCCACAGAAGTATCAACAGCAGCACCAACAGTTTGGCCAAATGCAAGAGGGACACGTCTATTTCGCGATGTGGAGGTAGTCGTCGTTGTTGTTGTTGGAGAGGTGCGTTAGGCGCAGCGGGTGGTGGTGGTGGAAGACGTGCGAGCAATTCATTAAACTTGTTATCGAGCTTTGTTTCGAACGTCTTCTCCATGCCATCTATCTTCTCCATGGCGTCTTCAAATCTGTTTAACACATCTTGCACCTGTCCACTCATCATTTGCTGAAATTTATCATGCAAATCCTTATTCGTCATGTTCTCCCAGTCAGTCTCGTCGGCTTGTGATCCTGGCATGGTTAGCAGCAATAGAAACACATAGAATATGATCCTACAGACTACTAACAAGAGGTGGTGGTGGGTGTCACAAATCCGTCAAGCAAATCTCAAATTCTTACGAGTTCTTACCCAGCAGCAGGCGGTGACTGGGAACCGTTGTAGTCAAAACTCTCAAAGCTTGGATAGAGCGATTACCAGGGAGAGTCAAACGCACGACGTAGATGTATGTGGAGCTGGTAAGGCTTATAATATGGTAGCAAAAAGGGTCAGCAATAATCAATTCAGAGATGCAAAGTTGAATAAACGCTCAACGACGGTACTGTGCTGGTCCTAGGCTAGACCGTGCTAGAGACGCGAGCCTAGAACACTAACAAAATCACGGCGCTGCACGTAAACAAGGGAAAAGCACACTCTGGAATTTTTTTCGCTCTTTTTTTGCGCTGTTTTTTTTGCGCTGCTCTTTTTTTTGCGAAAAATCACTATAATGGCGAGTGTCTCAAAACTCTTCCCAGGTCAAACTAACCGAATGGGCACAAAATTTTTTCGACCAATTTTTTTTTCGACTGCCTGGACCCAAAAACTGGAAACGGGTCAAAAAAAACATTCTATAACGGCGACTGTCTCAACACGCTTAGAAACACCTAAAAATAGGATAGCCAGAAATTTTTTCGACAAGTGCGTTTTCGGAAAATTTTGGGCCTAAACGGAGGGTGGTTTCCGGACTACTCCGGCAAGGAAACACGAATCGGAAACTAGATGAATCTCGAAAACAAACCTAATATGCAAGGAACTCGCATTGGTGGTGGATATATGGTGGTGGTATATGGCAGCGGTGGTGGTGGCGGTGGTAGTATATGGATATGGATCGGTGGTGGTATATGGACACGGATTGGAGGTGGTATATGGATACGGATTCGGAGCAGTGGTGGTAGGTGGCAGGGGCGATGATGATGGTGCGGTGGCGGCGTGACAACTTATGACCAGAACTTGAAACTCTAAAAGACTAGATGCTAAGACCAGCAACCAGACACGACGATGCAACCAAAAATTCAACAAAGCAAAACCCTAAAAAGATTATGCAAAGGCTCAGATTGGTTCGGATATGATGAACTAACCCTAATTTTATTTTGTGGCTTTTTCGTGGACTATAGGTATGAAGAACAGACTCGATCTAAACTACGAAAAACTGTAAAATCTCACCGAGCAACCTGGAAATCTGATACCACTTGATAGAGGCAAAGGTGTCCTGTCTTTCGATGAGATGATGGATTTCGCTTTGGTGGAAGTCGACTTTGACGATCCGACTACGAACGTGCGAGGACGTCACGCCTTAGCAATCGCTAAACCAACTCTGAGATGTTATTGACCACGCCGGAGCACGATCAACCTGACCACGAGGGTATGTTTCCTGCGAGCAAATGAAAAACAAGCAAGAAACTGAGATTGCAATCTGGATATTGCGAATATAAGATGAAAGCTTTATTGATCAAGGTGGGGTTCTGTGACGCCTTTGTCTGGTCGTTGAACACAAACAAAGTACGCGAAGTTGCAGCTATGGTGAACTTTAATCTAAACAAAACCCAAAGTCTAAACGGTGTTGAGGGAGTCCCGGACTAGGGGGTGTCCGGATAGCCGGACTATCATCATCGGCCGGACTCCAAGACTATGAAGATACAAGATTGAAGACTTCGTCCCGTGTCTGGATGGGACTTTCCTTGGCGTGGAAGGCAAGCTTGGCGATACGGATATGTAGATCTCCTACCATTGTAACCGACTTTGTGTAACCCTAGCCCTCTTCGGTGTCTATATAAACCGGATGGCTTTAGTCCATATGACGAACAACAATCATACCATAGGCTAGCTTCTAGGGTTTAGCCTCCTTGATCTCGTGGTAGATCCACTCTTGTAACACACATCATCAATATTAATCAAGTAGGACGTAGGGTTTTACCTCCATCAAGAGGGCCCGAACCTGGGTAAAAGATCGTGTCCCTTGTCTCCTGTCACCATCCGCCTAGACGCACAGTTCGGGACCCCCTACCCGAGATCCGCCGGTTTTGACACCGACATTGGTGCTTTCATTGAGAGTTCCTCTGTGCCGTCACCATCAGGAAGGATGCCTTTTCCCGTCTTCAAAGACGGCACCGTCGTTAAGGGAGCTTTGGCCGCCGGCCAGACTATCCGGCTAGGCGGTTTTCTTATGACCTCCTGTTCGGCCACCACTTCGACAATGACCTCTCAAGTCATTAAAAGCGATCTTCACATCAGCTCGGAATTCGCCGAGCAGCTAGATCCGATTGAGCTCTCCTCCGTAAACGAGCTCTTGGATCGCATAGCCGCCCTGGGAGTCGCTACCGACTACGATCAGATTGGGCTTAAAACCGATCTGAGAGAAATTAACTCTCCCCAGGTTACCCACCACGTTGTCGTGGTAGAGGAACAATGCGGCGACTCTTCTTCTATGTTAAAAACCAACTATGTCCGGATTCCCGATCCCTCCATGCCGGATTCCCGCGGAGGGACAGACGCTAATCAAATACTGAACCTAAAGTCAGGCGTCGGACCAGATTCATTGGAAAGCGTCCAGCAAACCAAGCTTCCGAATTCAGAAGCTTCTTGGCCTTTGAGCCTCAGATTGGGCGGGGTTCCGAACTTGATTCCACCCGCCCACCCAAACATAAGCGATCTATCTCAAATACGGCAAGAGCCCGATGAAATAGTACATCATTACTGGGCCAGATTCCTCCTGATTATGGACAGGATAAAGGACTGCCGTGAAGAAAGCACGATTTCAATCTTCTGCAACAATTGCATGGACAAGGGAATCATAAACGCCATCAGTCATTGCGAAGTTACACGCTTCGCCGACCTAGCGACCATTGTACAAAAATACTGCGCGATGGGAAGTGCTTGGAAAACCGAAACTAGGTTTTGGGACAATCTGAACCTGAATACAACCCCAGTCCGAAATAAAAGGGTGCGTCATACTCAAGCACCTGGGTTAAAAACCAAAAAGCAAAAACCCCATAAAGGGTACGGAACCGTACGGTAGGGATGGCTCAACAGACCCTGCAAAATCCATAGTACGGAGGGCGCCACTCCAACACATAGCCTTTGAGCATGTTGGATATTACGACAGGTGGCCAAAAGTGGCAAAGGCTTTTTAGCCCCGGGCAACCAGCCCAGCAGCACCAGTACGGTATTAACAGTCTTCGAGACTTTCGCATCAAATAAACATGCGGAAACGAACAATCCGCAGTCTTGCCGAAGTCTACCAAGTAGCAACAAAAAATCCATGGAGCGACACGGCTATCACCTTCAATGCTAGCGACGAACCTAAATTCCGAACAGCTAGAGCACCAGCCGCATTGGTCCTCAGTCCGATAGTGGACAGCTTTCGTCTTACCAAGGTACTCATGGATGGTGGCAGCGGATTAAACCTCATCTACGAGGAAACCCTTCAAAAAATGGAAATTGACTGGAGCCGCATTGAGCGAAGCAACACAACCTTCAGGGGAATGATCCCTAGTCGAGAAGTACGCTGCACAGGAAAAATCACACTAGATGTAGGTCCGAAGAGGTCACGTTCCAAGTGGCCCCATTCGGCAGCGGATATCACGCTTTGTTTGGGCGAGAGGCATTCACAATCTTCCAAGCTATACCCCATTACGGGTACATGAAGCTCAAAATGCCCGGACCCAATGGAATAATCACTCTCGCCAGTGATCCAGATACAACACTCCACGCTGAAAATAAGACAGCCGCACTGGCCCTAGAGGCATTATCCGAAGCCCTAGCGGCAGAGGAATTAACTGCGCTGCGCTCCACGGTGGATAGGGACGATGTGATACTCGATAAAAGGTCCAAGCCCACCTCTTTTAAACCAGCAGACGAAATAGTCAAATTTCAGGTCCATCCAATGGACCCCACAAAGATGGCATCCATTGGGGCACAACTAAATCCTGATGTAGAAGCCGCACTACGAGAATTCCTTCGGGAAAATTGGGACATTTTTGCCTGGAACCCTTCAGACATGCCAGGAATCCCACGCAGGCTGGCAGAGCACAGCCTAAACATCCTAAAAGGATTCTAGCCAGTCAAACAAGCTCTTCGGCGATTTTCCGAACCCAAAAGACATGTAATGGGAGAGGAGCTAGCCAAACTCTTAGAAGCCGGATTAATCAGAGATATCAAACATCCGGACTGGCTAGCCAACCTGGTAATGGTACCAAAAAAGGACAAATCCTGGTGCCTCTGCGTCGATTTCAAAGACCTTAACAAGGCCTATCCAAAGGACCCTTTCCCTCTCCCTCGCATCGACCAAATCATCGATGCTACCGCAGGGCACGATTCATTGTGCTTCCTCGATGCATACTCCGGATACCATCAAATCAAGATGGCGGAAAAAGACCAGGCCGCAACGGCATTCATTACCCCATATGGGCCATTCCGCTTCAACACAATGCCCTTCGGACTCAAAAACGCCAGCGCAACATATCAGCGCATGATTCAGACATGTCTGGCTACCCAGATAGGCAAAACAGTAGAGGCATACGTAGACGATGTGGTCGTCAAGACCAAACATGTCGAAAATCTAGTAGACGACTTGAGGGTGACATTTGACAACCTCCGAGCATATGACATTAAGCTCAACCCGGAAAAGTGTGTCTTCGGAGTACCAGCCGGAAAGCTTTTGGGCTTCATTGTATCCGGTAGAGGAATTGAAGCAAACCCAGCCAAGATCCGAGCTCTGTCACAATTGGATATCCCAAAGGACCTCAAGCAAATACAAAAACTAACTGGGTGTGTAGCGGCTCTAAGCCGCTTCATCTCCCGTTTGGGAGAAAAGGCTCTGCCCCTCTATCGCCTCCTCCGGGGCACCGAACACTTCGAATGGACGGATGCCGCCACGCCGGACTCGGAGAAATCAAGGCCATACTAGCAACAAATCCGGTCCTCGCCATGCCCAACCTGGGCGAACCTATGTTATTATATATCGCAGCAACACATCAAGTTGTCAGCGCGGTACTCGTCGTCGAACGAGAAACTGAAGGGCACAGATTCCCTCTTCAAAAACCAGTGTACTACGTATCCACTGTCTTAACTCCATGCAAGTCCCGGTACCCACATTATCAAAAGATAGCGTATGCGGTGTTCATGGCATCCCGGAAGCTGCGACACTACTTTCAAGAGTGTTCCATAACGGTGGCCTCCGAAGTACCTCTCAACGATATTATAAACAATCACGACGCAACGGGTAGGATTGCAAAATGGGCCATTGAGCTCTTACCATTTGACATAACCTACAAACCACGGCGAGCTATAAAGTCGCAAGTCCTGGCTGACTTCGTCACCGAATGGACCGAAGCCGAACTCCCTAAAGAGTACGGCGCGTACTCCAATTGGATCATGCATTTCGACGGATCCAAAATGTTGGCTGGCTTGGGGGCTGCCGTCGTCTTGACGTCCCCAACTGGAGACACAGTCCAATAGTACTTCAAATAATGTACATGGACTCCAACAACGCAGCCGAATACGAGGCCCTTCTACACGGCCTCCGGATGGCAATCTGCATGGGCATTCAACGCCTAGAGGTGCGCGGGGATTCAAACCTCGTAATATCCCAAGTAAATGGAGACTTTGACGCCAAAGATCCGAAAATGGAAGCTTACCGCAACGCCGTCCTAAAAATGTCAGCTCGGTTTGAAGGACTCGAATTCCACCATGTAGCCCAGGATAATAACCAGGCAGCAGACGTGTTAGCACGCATCGGCGCAAAATGCAACGCCGTCCCGCCAAACATCTTCCTGGAGCGGCTCTTTAAGCCATCCGTATTATGGGAAGAGGAGTCCGGATATAACAATCCGGAGCCAGCTGCAGCACCTAACTCAGACAATTATGACACAATCGGCGGCTTAGTAAATGAAATAACACCGTCAGCCCACGAAATAATGGCGGTAATTGCCCCGTGGACGGAACCATTCCTAGCCTACATAATTAGGCAGGAACTTCCCGAAGACCAAAATGAGGCCCGCTGCATAGTTCGGCGATCTAAAGCCTACAAGGTCCATGAGGGAGAACTTTATAAGAAAAGCACAACCGGAGTCCTTCAAAGGTGTATCTCCAAAGAGGAAGGGCGAAATCTCCTGGCTGAAATTCACGCCGGACTCGGCGGGCACCACGCTGCAGCCTGGGCCCTTGTAGGCAAGGCCTTCCGTACAGCATTTTATTGGCCAACAGCCCGGGCAGATGCTCAGGACTTAGTCCAATGATGCGTCGGTTGCCAGCTCTTTGCTAATTAGAGCCACATGCCACCCACCGCCCTCAAAACTATACCCATCACCTGGCCGTTCGCGGTCTGGGGGCTTGACATGGTTGGACCCCTTAAAGGGGGAACCCACAAGCACAAATACTTATTGGTCATGGTGGACAAATTCACCAAATGGATTGAAGCCAAGCCGGTTAAAACGGCAGAATCCGGACCTGTGATAGATTTCATATCCGGGGTAGTACACCATTTTGGCGTCCCCCATAGCATCATCACTGATAACGGCACGAATTTCACGGCTAACGAGGTTAAACTCTGGTGCAAAAATATGGGCATCAAGCACGACTATGCTTCAGTCTATCACCCCCAAACTAACGGTCAAGTCGAGCGAGAAAATGGTCTAATCATGAGCGGCATCAAACCCAGACTAGTGCGGTCCCTCAAGGAATCTAACACGCACTGGGTAGAGGAGCTCGACTCCGTACTCTGGGGGCTGCGGACCACGCCAAACCGAACTACCGGATTCACACCATTTTTATGGTGTACGGCGCAGAGGCAGTTCTGCCCTGCGATATAATTCATGACTCACCTCGCGTGCGCATGTATGAAGAAAGAGAAGCCGAGCTGGATCGGCAGGACAGTTTGGACGCCTTAGAGGAGGAGCGGGACGTGGCAAAAGCTCGTTCCACATTTTATCAACAGCAGGCTCGAAGATATCAAAGCAGAGAAGTATGGGCCAAAGCTTACAATGTTGGCGAACTTGTTCTACGCCTGCCAGACAAGAAAAAGGACAAACTTAAGCCCAAGTGGGAAGGTCCCTTCATCATCGACCAAGTCCTGACCGGTGGAGCATACCGTCTACGTAACGCATCTGACAACCGACTCGAGCCGAACCCATGGAAAGCAGCCCGTCTCCGAAGATTCTACGCCTAATGCCGGACTCAGAGTTCGTCTCACTCCTCCGTCCACCTTTTTACATTTTCACTATCTCTTGTCCCCCTCCTTCTTCCCACTTTTTTTTCAATACCTTTGATAGGATGATTTGTGCATTGTTCGCACACACTTGATGTGCTCCTAGCACTCGTTATACCTGAGGGCTTCTTTAACAGAAGCTTATTTATACGGGCTTCATGCCCAACACATGTGTCATACTTCCGCATGTACCTTTTATTCACCATTATATGCATCGATATGACTTAAGTTTTGGCCAAGCTGGGTTGCCTGGCTCCTGTGCTTACCCTACGTTCCCGATTGTTCGGCTAGGAGGTAAAGGGAGCACCTCTGCGATTGTTACTGCCGGGTCAGCCGGATGTGTACCTCAGACTGGGTGAAGCCGAAAGCTAGCGTTCTTAAGAGAATATTCGGTCGGTGACTTGAAAGATGATTTATTACTTACTTATTTTTTTGCCCCCAGATGCTTTTTCTGCTATTTTCGCAGTCCGGACATGCACTTTAGGGCATGCCTCCCAGGGAAAGGAACCCTTAACGGAACTATTCTCCCTGGAAGATGTTTCTTACTAACCATGTAATATAACATAGCTAGTTGGGCACTTGTCTGATAAAGCAATTATGACCCCGACGCCTTGTCTCCACGCATGCCCCGGTTTTTGTATAACCGTAAGGGTATTCGGATAGACTCCGGACTGTTGGGTCCGGAGGTTGAAGCGAAAAGGTCCGCAAAGACAAACGATCTACAATCCGGCTAGAAGGCATTTTCCATGTCATTTCAAATTACATCGTCAAACTGACTGATTGTACTCCTCTTCAATCCCATCTAACAGGCTGTCTAATTTACAGTCCTGTTGGGAATATTTCGCGGCCAGTTCTACTTGGCCGTACATCAAGCTCACAGGGATCTCCTTCCCATCAGGCCCCACAGGTCCGACCTCGGCCATGTGGTTTGGGTCAGCCTTCGGGTACCGCGTCTTCACCATGGCCCAGGCTTCCCTGGCGCCTTGACGGCAGGCCGATATTTTCCACAGACGGAGGCGTCGCCGTGCTCCCTGAAGCTTCTCAGCAAGCTCACCAAGTCCCTCGGGTAGGGAGACGGAAGGCCATAAAGCCTGAACGACGCCACTCATCGCCTGCCGAACACGTTCGAGCAGTTGAACCAGCTCGGGAAGTTGGTCACCCGTTGAACCAGGCATTTCCTCCGCAGGGCGACCTGTGAGCACACCTAAAGACACATTTCTGTCAATCGACTTTCTCGTCGAATTCTTCTTTTCAAAGGAATTTGCTCAAGCACTTACTATAAATGCCGCGACGAAGCCACTGATTCTCCTTCACGGAGCCAGACAGCTGGGCCCAAACACCTTTCAGCTCTTCTCCTAGCTGGGTGTGGGCATCTTGGAGCTTGTTTCTCTCCTGCTGCACCTTCATAAGCACCCTCTCGCTGGCCTTTAGCTGACGCAGTAGCTGTTGCCTGTCCGGATCTAGTCCGGCGCCCTCTGCAATATTATTGTCAGATTTACGCACACGCCGCACTTTGTTAACTACTTATCTTTTCGAAGTACGTATTACCAGCGGGGGTCTCTGTGGCTCCCCTTGTGGTAGCTAGTGCAGCCTCAAGTTGGGCCTTGCACTCTTGGAGCTCCTGGGACAGGTGGGTATTCTTCTCCGTAAGATCCTGCATAATAAATGATCCTTAAATCAGTTATTTTAACTATTTTAAGTCTCGGGGGCTACTAGCATATATAACTATTAAAATTACTTACCCGTATGTCCTTCACATACTGCTCTGTGGCTCTGGTTAAACCATCTTGAGCAGCACGGAGGTGCGCGTTTCCCGCATCAAAGGCATTCAACACCTTCGGGGAGAAACACGCGTCACGAAGAACTGTTCGGCGACGCCTGTGATTCATGGCGCTCTCCACCTCAGACCGGGTGGCGGACAGCCTGTCGGCATCCTCCGTCGGAGGAGCATCCGGCTCTTGCCTTGTGTTCGCCTCCACTTTCGGACCACGCGATGGAGCATGGCTGGCGGAGGCTTGATTGGCAACCTCTCCGGACACTGTCCGGCGAGCGCTCTTTCTCCTGGAAAGAGTTATGAGTATTAATATACCTCATAGGGATCCTTCCCTTAAAAACAATGGTGCGCCGTACCGTTGTGGCGACGTTTCGATTTGCGTCGCACTCCTCTTCCGCCTGCTGGGCCGAACTGACCCTTGCTGGTCAGCCGCCGCAGGTTCGGCTTCCCGCCTTAAAGGCACCTCCTGCGATGCACCATCAGTATAGGATGGTCAGAATTGAGCACGGGTCAAATGATGGTGTCAAGACCTCGGTCGTAGTCACCTGGGAGGCCGGAATCAAACCGGGGTAGTCAGCCGTAATGGCGACTAGGGCATTGTCCATGCTAAGCTGGTGGAACACCCCGTCAATCAGCCCCACCTTTATGTCCGGATCCTCTTCGGAGGTCGGATCAAGGGATCGTTCCGGATCCTCGGGCTGTGGAGTTAGGCTTCGTATGCCCTCCACATCCCGGCGCAGCTCCTGCGCCGAAATCACAAAGTAAAATACTTGACTTTGGAAGTATGGATCGGGTAGATAAACATCCGCTTACCCAGCTCCGAGGGTTATTCATGGAGAATCCGTTCAATGGATTCATGCGGAGAAAGTCCTCCTCCTCCCCCTTGTACAAGCCGGACAGGATCTTTGCCAGATCGGCTGCCGAGCTCGGCCCTCTGCGGCCGTGACGGGTGGCGTCGTCTTCCCCGTTGAAATACCACATAGGGTGGCCCCTATATTGGAGTGGCTGCACCCCTGGCATAATGCACGTGGCCATGATTCCAATCATTGTCAATCCGGAGTGGGCCAGTAACCTAATCCGGCTTATCAGATAATGGACGCTCCTATCATCCTCCCGTTGAGGGCTCCGCGGGCGCCAACTCAGGCGTTTCTTCAAGGGAGCATTGCTGAACTCTGGGAGGCCGATCCGAACTGGATCCGGCAGAGGGGCGTCCTCCATGTAGAACCATTCTGAAGGCCAGTCTTCGGACGCCTTCTTCGGGGTGCCGGATAGATATCCGTTCTCGGCGATGCGCCATATTTCGGCTCCGCCCACTTGATATATCGACCCCTCATAAGAACGGGGTACAAGGCAAAACAATCTCTTCCACAGCGCAAAATGGGGCTCGATGCCCAAGAACAGCTCGCAAAGAGCTACGAAGCCCGTGATGTGCAAAATGGAGGCGGGTGTGAGGTGGTGAAGCTGGAGTCCGTAGAACTCCAGGAGCCCCAGGAGAAACGGATGTATGGGAAATCCGAGTCCCCTTATTAGATAAGGGACGAAGCATACCCACTCTCCTTTGGAAGGGTTGGGGACGCTCTCCGCCTGCTTTCCACCCTTGAAGGTGGCCAGTCCAGCTCGAACCGGAACCATGAAGGCTGGGGGAAGATATCCCTCAGTTTGGAGCGCCACTAGCTCGCTGTGTGGAACTGAGCATCTCCCCCAATCTCCTGGCTTAGGGCTGGGAGCGCGAGAGGAGGAGCCGCGTCGACTATCCATGATGGAATGGATTTTTGTCAGAAGCACTTCGATGAGAACTTGCGAATGGAGGATGGTGTGAGCTGGATCTAGATCCTCGACTCTCTTATAGGCGGCTCATTCGCGCGGCTAGGGGGTAAAATGTAAAAATACCCTAGCTTTTTGCATTCATACGACACATGGAAGAAGGCCATTATTGGGCGTAGAAGCCAAAGAGCACAACATTTATAAGGAAGCCGGACACTATTCGACAGGAACATGAAGTTTGAAGGAGAACCCGCCTTCCAACGCCGAAGACAATATACGCGCCGGACTCGTCGTTGCTGAAGCCCAGTTCGGGGGCTACTGAGGGAGTCCCGGACTAGGGGGTGTCTGGATAGCTAGACTATCATCATCGGCCGGACTCCAAGACTATGAAGATACAAGATTGAAGACTTTGTCCCGTGTCCGGATGGGACTTTCCTTGGCGTGGAAGGCAAGCTTGGCGATACGGATATGTAGATCTCCTACCATTGTAACCGACTTTGTGTAACCCTGGCCCTCTCCGGTGTCTATATAAACTGGATGGCTTTAGTCCATAGGACGAACAAAAATCATACCATAGGCTAGCTTCTAGGGTTCAGCCTCCTTGATCTCGTGGTAGATCCACTCTTGTAACACACATCATCAATATTAATCAAGCAGGACGTAGGGTTTTACCTCCATCAAGAGGGCCCGAACCTGGGCAAAACATCGTGTCCCTTGTCTCCTATCACCATCCGCCTAGACGCACAGTTCGGGACCCCCTACCCGAGATCCGCCGGTTTTGACACCGACAGGTGCCCTAAGGGCTGTATATATGAAGGAAGAGAGGGGGAATTTCATGGCCCTTGGTGGAGGGGTCCGAAATCAACCCTATCTCTTGTTTCCCCACACATACGGACTCTGAAAATAGCCTATACTAATGTATTTCGAAATTACATGGGCCTGGCCCAATAAAAAGGTGACGCAGCACCTATAATAGCCTCGCGACGAAATTTATGAAGTGGCATCTTGTATATTTTGTCCAAGGCTTCATGTAGTCATTATGGTGGCTTCAAAGACCTGAAATCATCACTCGTAACTCCGTTCTTGTTCCCCTTGCGCATGCCATCATCTCCATGCTTTCTCTTGCTCCAATGTTCATCCTTCTCCAAGCTAGGCCCTTCATTTGTAAGGAAAACAAATGTATCCAATTTAGGCAGCATCATATTCTCATGAACATTAGAATCATTACCAAGAAACGAAAGTACCTGGTAATTTAGTTGGCGTGCGCGAGCTCTAGTAATTGGTCCAGTATGTATAGCAGCAGGGGCTGTGGGTGTAACAATGGTATTGATGTCCTCATCAGGCTATTTCGAGGAAGGGTATATGGTGGGTGTAATGCACCGGTAAAAGTTGCACGGTACTAGAGAGGCTAGCAATGGTGGAAGGGTGAGAGTTTTTATAATCCATGGACTCTACATTAGTCATAAAGAACTCACATACTTATTGCAAAAATTTGTTAGCTATCTAAACAAAGTACTACACGCATGCTACTAAGGGGATAGATTGGTAGGAAAAGACCTTCACTCGTCCCGGACCACCAGTCATAAGACAATCAAAAAATAAATCATCACTACAGGAATCAGGCACTTTGCCATCAGCCATGGCTAACGGCAAAGGCATGGATGGCTGACGGCAAAGACCTTTGTTGTCAGCCAGCAGACGGCAACAGGTCGGACTGAATAGGCTACGACAAAGGCCTCTTTGTCGTCTGCTGGCGGGCGACAAAGATGCAAAGGGCTTTTCCGTCCGCTGACAGACGATACATGTGTCATTTCAGGTCTGTTAAGTGGTTAACGGCGTGCTTTGCCGTCAGCCAGCAGAAGGCAAAGATCAAAAGGCCTTTGCCGTCTGCTGGCTGGCGGTAAATCTGCCAAATCTTTTCAAACCGGCTCTTTCATCCGGAAAATTGCAAGCTCCTCGATCCCTGTGAGAGATCCCTCCAGGAACTCAACACCACTGTGCGCAGGCCCCACGGTGGGCGCCAACTGTCGTGGATTTGTCACGGCAGATGTCCTTAGTGTCAAAACTTAGTCGCGAGGCCAACACATCTATGTGGTAGCTTGAAGGGGTTGATCGGGATCGAGAGATGCAACACAAGACAGGGATTTAGATAGCTTCAGGCCCCGGGAAACATCATCCGGTAAAAACCCTACATGCTGTTTGAGGCTAGGTCTCATTATCATCACGAGGGAGTCGCCGTAAACCGGCTCTCCTCTAATTGTGTCTAGCCCTAGAGATTGTTTCTTGCTGCTTGTAGCTTCTCCCTCTTTGGGGAGCCCTGCCCCTCCTTATATATGTTGAAGGGGCGGGTTACATGTGGAGTCCTATTAGGATTAGGACTAGTCTATGTCTAATGCAAACCGGATACAAGTCCAGGTCTTAACTCCTTGTAAGACAAATATTCCTTATGCCTTTCCTCTTAAACCGGCCCACCATGGTATGAACCGGCCTTCATGAACCGCCTGTTGGGCCACCAGGTCTTGTCGCTCCTTGCACCCGCCTGCCGGATTACCAATGAGTCGTGAACCGCCAGGTCCAAATGGGTCGCCGGTGAACCACCAAGTGTCAGCGGGGTCTCAAATAAACCGCCAAGTCCGGCCGGGTTAACTTCCGGCCGATTTACACCACGGGGTATATCCCCGACATTAGCCCCCAAGTTTAGCTTGGATTTATCCATGGTAAACTTATGCTGCAAAATAAACACCAGAACAAATTTGGCAAGTTGTGCTCTGGGTTAAGAATTCTTGTAGACCGGCACCTGATCGTCCTTAAGTCCTTTGTCATTTCCTCCTTCTAGAAAATCCGGGTCAATAACCAGCTTCATACTCAAATTGCTGATGTTGGCTTCTTATAGAAAAAATATTGTGAAGAATAATCCACTTGAGTCGGCTTCCAAAGCGCCGGTTTAAGAAATATCGGTCTTGAAATACTCATCTGATATTCAGCCAGTTTGAAGATGTAAAACTTGCCGGTTTAGCATTACCAAAATTGCCGAGTTATATATAGCAGACGTTGCCGAGTCATAATTGTTGTTGACACCGGTTCATGATTGTTGCCAACGCCTGTTCATGATTATTGATGATGCCGGGTTGCAGACACATGGTCATAATAATTGGTGACGCCAGGTCAATCCGGTTTGCTCAAAACAAAGAATTTTGAAAATATTTCTCTGATAATAATATAATACTTGTAGCCCCCAAGTCTTGAGCAGAACAAAGTGATGGCTTAAGACTTGCTTCAATATAAATACTGCCACTTTCAAAGAAATCCATGTTGTTCATCCCAGTCACTAGTAAAAACTGAATACTCCATATTATGTAGCCCCCAAGTGCCGGGTTGTCATGCTTGCAGCAACCTGGGACTTGTAATTGACTGATGCCCATAAAATTTCAACCAATGTAGCCCCCAAGGGCCGGGTCATTATGCAATAATGAGCAGGGACATTATAAATATGATGATGTAGACTTGAGCAGCGATGTGTAGTCCCCAAGGGCCAGCTCATTATGATATGATGAGTCGGGTCTTCAATAAGGCCAATAAAAATGACTTTGCATTAGCCCCCAAGTGTCATGGTGCATGCTTGCAGCGACATGAGACTTGCATGTAATCTTAATTTGAATAATGTAGCCCCCAAGTGCTGGGTCGTAAGCCTGCAGCGACTCGGGACTATTCCTTCCATCGTAGAATAAATCATATCCTTTGATAAAATAATAGCCATTGCGCTAAAGCGACTTTGAAAACCTCAATAATACCGGTTATTAATAACCATAATAAAATCCAACCATGTTGGCTATTCAAGATAATATAATCCGGTATGAAAACCTTATTCATTCAATATCATAATGAAAATTCAGCCAAGTTTGGCTATTTGAATAATATAACCCAATGATTTATAAGCGCATGATTCCAATGGCGCAATCCAAATATGTACTGGCGACTTATAGTCCAAAGCCAAGCCGGGTTAACAAACACCGGATAATTTATCATCATGCTTTATTCAACCTGTCTCTGCATACAACAAGTTTAAAGTGTCCTGGCGGTTTACCGCCGGACGGGTCATAATGCCCAACATATAACCCAGGTTTATAACCAAGGCTGCACTTAAGAATAATCAATGAAATATATCATACCTGTGACATTGAATCACATCATTGGTTTACCAACTTTTTGTAGTAATGGTGATAACTCCTTTCATACTGTGTCGGTTTATGATAAATCGTACCGGGTTGTGATAAACACCGGTTTAACCATATATAATACTGGCGACTCGTAGTCAAACCAGACCGGGCGGATAGTCTCCGGATTATGATTTGATCATGTACTGACAATTTGTAATTGAAAGTCAAGCCGGGTTAATGAACATCGGTTTACTCCATAATAAGATGGTAACATAAAATCAAACCGGGCAGATAGTCTCCAGATTAGGATTTGACCGTGTTCCGCCAATTTGTAATTGACAGTTTGAAATGGATTAACAATGTCAGTTTAAAAATGCAACAAAAATCAAATAACAGTTATGAAAAAATATGGAAGCAAAGGCAATGATAAGACCATTTGCAAAAAGAGGCTTTACTGAGCCGATCAGATGGTGTTACCATGGTCGGACACGACCAAGCTCCCAATAAGGTGTAGCTATGGTTCAAGTCAGCCAGGTCCCCAACTGAAACCGTGGCATTATGCCGATCAAGTGGCGTGGCAATGGTTCGGGTTCGACCAAGCCCCCAAGTGACTCTATGGCCTTAGGCCGATCAAGAGGCATGACTGGTTCAGACTTGACCATGTCCCCAAGTGATCTGGTGGCTTTCGCCTATCAAAAGGTGTTGCATTGGTTCGGACACGACCAAGCCCCCAAGTGATGTTGTGGCACTAGGCCGATCAAGAGGCGTGGCTATGGTTCGAATACGACCAAACCCCCAAGTGATCAACAATATGATAAGCCAATAAGGCATGATACCCATGTTTGGACCGCGCATCATGGCAGCAGGTCCTCTTTGGCACCCTTTAACTTTTTGCAAGAGATAAATCCTTCTTGAACCGGGATTTTGAACTGGATATTGAGAGCTTCAAAGCTTTGTGGGAGACATATTTCCCTTGAACCGGATTGTAAACCGGAATCTTCATTTTTAGCCGGAAATTTTCTGATGGCCTTTCAACTCGAACTTGCGAGAAGTTAATTACTTTTTGAACCGGACATTTTTAAACCGGATTTGAGCGCTTGAGAGCTTTCTGGGATATAGATTTCCCCTTGAGTCGGATATTAAATCGGAATCTTCATTTTCAGCCTAAAATTTTCTGACGGCCTTTAAATTTTCATCAATTTAACATTAGTCTCTGGGACCGGGTTATCTTTCCCTTCAACATCCTGGGGCACTTGAATTTGCTGAAACTGGCAAGACTTGCTGAGTCATATCATCATAGCCCCCGAGTCTTAAGATGACTCAAGGAGTTGTCTTGAGATTCTCCGTATTTGACCATAGCAGATGGTATATATATCATCGGTGTTAATAACGCGATGTAAATCCACAGAAGGTTGAGGTGGCTGCGGCGGATTATAAATAATCTCGTATGAGCCGTGTCAGCAACTCGGCCAATGGTTCCTTCCAACTGGTTGTTTGATGTGGACCAAACTGTAGTGTCAATGATTTGTGCGCATGTCAATTGATCCATCCGGTGCAGACGGCGGCTGAATGATAATTTGCCTCCAATTTGAAAGAAAACCGGGCTACCCAAGCTGTGACTTGCTCATACTCAATGAACATCTCATGCAGACAGGTGCGGCCTGATGTGTTGATGTAGACCAGACCGCAAGAGACAGATGAAAAAATAGCCGCAGCATCAGAGGCGCTTCAAACAGATGACCCGGCCACGGCGTTGTAAGCCAGCACGGACGGGCAAGTCGATCGCGAATGCGGTAAACCGTACAGGCGAGTCAGCCACGTCGTGTTGATATAAATTGGGACGAAGAAACGGCGGCATGCACATATGTAGGTCTTGGACCAGATGATAGCGCATCATAATAGTGGCACGAGCCATATCTCCATGATCCTTATTATTGCAGTGAATAATTGTCCTGCATACAATATTGCAGACCAAGGCAAAGATAAACTGCTCTTTGACAAAAATAATATGTGCCAATAAAATATATTGTAGATGGATATCACCTGTTGTGCCAGGCCGGAAATAATCCGGCATGAAATTGATGATCACTAGGTGAAGTTGAAATAGCTCACGGGCAGGTCTGCCGCGGCCACAGCGTTGCAAACCGGCGCGGTCGTGAGAGACGGCCACGGCGTTATAAACCGGTGCGGGAATCTGTTGAGTAATGACAACCACTGGTACCGAATGATGTTGACGCGCCTCCATCTCCATGGTATAATGCCACATTATAATGAATATTCTCCTGTCTATAAAATATAGCAGGGCAAAGTAGTTTTGCTTAGATGAATTAAGATATACTTAAAAATAGGGTAAATAGCACTTGATACTCAGCCCCAAGGTTGATGATGATTTCTGGATCCTGACGTAAGAAGCAGTACTGATAGTACTATACACAGCGTTTGTAGTCTGCCTTTGAACTAAGCAGCATTTTTTTTTGAAAATTGCTCTGATGATCCGCTAGTAGCACTTTATCTCTTCTGACTCAGATGGATGTAGCAGGTCCCTTGCTGTACGTAACAATTTTTGGCAGTTGGTAGCACGGCCGTCCCATTTTTGCTTCATCTGATCTTAATTCAGTATCTCTTCCATAATGACCCTTTGTACAAAGATCTCCAATGTTTGGCTGATTACACCATCCATAACAGGCTCGAGCTCTTGTAATCTTACAGGGTAAAACGACCGGGCCGCCGGGTTGTCATTACTGGCAGCGCTGCTTTCTTTTCGCGGTGAAACTGACGCTTCACAAAGACCGGTCGGGCTAGACATTAGGAACAGGTAGCAAACCTAGAACACAGCAACACCGGCCATCTTCAGTTTAACACTGCCACTCCTGACCAAAGGTTGTTGAAAACTTGGTGGAATACGTGAAGACCGGCAAGTGCTGTAGGTCCGGATCCTGGTCCAAGTCTTGCAGCAGATATGATGTGTACTATGGTTGAATCTTCCACTCGGCAATACCGAGGCTGGCGATTTACAGCAAGGGCGGCTGACTCTGATAAGGCAGAGGCTGCGCAGTGTGGTTTAACATAGTCGGGTCAGCAAAGGATGAGCCCGCGGGTTGGTGGAGACTTGCCAGAATAGCTGGGCGCAGTGGCAGGGGGAGAAAGGCGAGGCAGCTCGGGGCCGCGGCAGAGCTAGGGGCGCTGGAGGCACGACAGCCCGGGTTGGAGAGGCGTAGCCGTGGCCGGTTTAGCGCGAGCGCGCACAGCAGCAGAGGCAACGACCACAGCTCGACGGGTCAACCCTAGGCGGTTTGGGCAGCACCGTAACAGAGGCGGAGGCGATCCAGCGACTCGGAGAGGCCAGATGAGTCAGCAGATGTCGAGGTGTAGCAGTGAGTTATCTTGGCGATTTGACAAATCCGAGTCACTGACCACATTAGTTTCCTTGTCGCTTCTGTTTCCGGGTCGCGGCCACACGTTTGCTGGGATGAAGCGTCAGGCGGTTTCAACAACAGCGGAGGCGGTGACTTGTGGCTCGTGAAGAAGGTGGATTAGCATGACCAGCTCCGAGTGCATCGGAGACAGAGCTGGCGGGTTGGAGAAGAGCAGAGGTAGAAACCAGCGATGGCGGCTTGCAGCAGATGTGGGCGGCTCTAACCAGAACGAGACACGGCCACGGCTGTAGATGAGACGGGGGCGAGGAGAACGCCGGCTACTCAATGTGTGGCCGCAGGGAACAATCGACCCGGAGGCATAGGCAGACCGGACAGCTTAACAACCGTTGCGAGAAGCGCTGGCGGAGGCAGTTTGTGGGCCGCGGCAGCAGAGTGAGCGTGGGGTCGTCTTGATCCGGAGGTCATCGCGGCGAGGCCGGTTTATGCTCAGAACGGCAATGGAGGCGGGCGCCTTGAAACATAGATGTAGGCACGGTCAATGGCCAAGTCCGTGTCATGGCCGGCTGGATTTCCGGCTCGCGGTCCTCCTTCCCTTAATTCTTGA
This sequence comes from Triticum dicoccoides, assembly GCF_002162155.2. Lineage (NCBI taxonomy): Eukaryota > Viridiplantae > Streptophyta > Magnoliopsida > Poales > Poaceae > Triticum > Triticum dicoccoides. Next base: position 308,957,416 of record NC_041393.1, on the reverse strand, counting down.
ATTAACCTCTAAATCTCATAAATCCTTAAATCTGGATCCATAAAACTTGAAACTGATGCAAATCTTTTCAAACCGGCTCTTTCATCCGGAAAATTGCAAGCTCCTCGATCCTTGTGAGAGATCCCTCCAGGAACTCAACACCACTGTGCGCAGGCCCCACGGTGGGCGCCAACTGTCGTGGACTTGTCACGGCAGATGTCCTTAGTGTCAGGACTTAGTCGCGAGGCCAACGCATCTATGTGGTAGCTTGAAGGGGTTGATCGGGATCGAGAGACGCAACACAAGACAGGGATTTAGATAGCTTCGGGCCCCGGGAAACATCATCCGGTAAAAACCCTACATGCTGTTTGAGGCTAGGTCTCATTATCATCACGAGGGAGTCGCCGTAAACCGGCTCTCCTCTAATTGTGTCTAGCCCTAGAGATTGTTTCTTGCTGCTTGTAGCTTCTCCCTCTTTGGGGAGCCCTGCCCCCCCCTTATATATGTTGAAGGGGTGGGTTACATGTGGAGTCCTATTAGGATTAGGACTAGTCTATCTCTAATGCAAACCGGATACAAGTCCAGGTCTTAACTCCTTGTAAGACAAATATTCCTTATGCCTTTCCTCTTAAACAGCCCCACCATAGTATGAACCGGCCTTCGTGAATTGCCTATTGGGCCACCAGGTCTTGTCGCTCCTCGCACCCGCCTGCTGGATTACCAATGAGTCGTGAACCGCCAGGTCCAAACGGGTCGCCGGTGAACCGCCAAGTGTCAGCGGGGTCTCAAATAAACCGCCAAGTCCGGCCGGGTTAACTTCCGGCCGGTTTACACCGCGGGGTATGTCCCCGATACCAGCCCCCTAGACCCTAGGTCGCACAGGTAGCTGCCACGAGGCAGCTTTGCCGTCCGCTGGCGGACGACAAAGTTCTGTTGTCTACCAGCAGATGGAAAAGTATCTATATAGCCCCCGTTTTTTCTTAAAATTCATTCAATTTTGATAGAATTTCACATATAAATATGTATATACACATTTCAAAATAATTTCAACAATCATTCCAACAATAAGTTTCCAACAACATATACATGTTTCCAACAACAAGAACATATGCAAGTTTCCAACAACATTTCCATATATACAAGTTTGCAACAAGATATCCAACAAGTTTCCAACAACATATCCAACAAGTTTGCAACAAGTTTCCATAAATAAAAAGGAAGCAAAAGCACAAGTAATAGTTTGGAACAAGTTTCCATCAATGCTAGCTTCCTCATCTCAAGCAAATCTAGAAATTAGGAAAGATGAAAGTTAGAAGTAGAAGAAGACTAGCTAGAAGAAAAATGAGAAGAAGAAGAAGACCTTTTCTTCTTCTTCTTCCTTCTTCTTCTTCTAACTAAGGTAGGTAAAATGCCATTTCTGGCTAATTAAGGTTGGTAAAAATGCTAAGTGTATAGGTCATTTTAAAGTTAAGCTAGGTAAATAGGTCATTTTGGAGCTAACCTATATATGTAGTTATGCCATTTTTGAGTTAACTAGGCATATTTATTCATTTTGTAGGACAAAATGGTAAGTGTAGGTCATTTTAGAGCTATCCTAGTAAAAAATCTGTCATTTTGGATCTAGGTAAGGTTATTTTTGTCATTTTGGAAGAAAATAAGCTAATTATATAGTAGTTTGGAGCTAAACCAAGGTTATTATGCCATTTTTTACCTAAGTGTGCTAATTATGTCATAATGAAGTTGCTAAGCTAATTATAGATCATTATTGAGCTATGCTAGGTTGTTATGCCATTTTGTACCTAAGTGAGCTAATTATGTCATAAATGAAGTAGCTAAGCTAATTATAGATCATTATTGAGCTATCCTAGGTTGTTATGCCATTTTGTACCTAGGTGAGCTAATTATGTCATAAATGAAGTAGCTAAGCTAATTATAGATCATTATTGAGCTATCCTAGGTTGTTATGCCATTTTGTACCCAAGTGAGCTAATTATGTCATAAATGAACTAGCTAAGCTAATTATAGATCATTATTGAGCTATCACAATGCCATCTGCTTAATTTGGACATCATTCTTCTGAATATCTTATGCATTGTTATTCATCAGTATGTACTTCTTCTGTCTACCATACCATGTTTATTTACATTGAAGTGATGTTCTATTGCTCTTTTGCAATGCCATCTTAGTTTCCCAATCATACACATGTATGTTGCCTTAGTTTTTTCTATACGTATTCTGCTAGCATACAGTTTTACATTCAACTAGTGTTTTTTTACTGTGTTGTCCTGTCATATCCTTAGCTCTTACACCATACTCCCTCCGCCTGGATTACATGTTGCCGAAATGGATAAAAAAGGATGTATCTAGAACTGAAATATGCCTAGACCCATCCATTTTTTTCCAGATGGAGGGAATACATGTCAATATGTCATGCCTTTCTATTCTTCAGTACCAATTCCATCTCTCTGTTGTAGCATGTTTTATAATTGAAGAAGGATTCTTCTATACAAGGCATGCAAGGGGAAGACGATTATGTTAGAATCTGAAGGGTTACAAACAAGGCCTTTCCAAAAGATCCAAACACCAGGAGATAATAAAACAACTCCAGTTTTTATAGATACTGCTCCAGCATAGAGAAACCCAAGTCCTACTGATAATAAGCAGATTCCAGTGGCCAAAGAACTAGTCTGTTCCAGTCCAGCAAAAATATGTCAACTCCATTCTAAGAAGCGTGTGCGTATCCTTGCATCATGAAATTTTATAGCATGCTGATCATATTTTCTACATGTTTCTTACCCATCTCTCTTTTAGAAAATAAGCTTAACAGATAGAAGAATTTCTGCACTAGTATCGTTTGTGAGGAAGGATTCTTGCAGGAATTCTCTGTGCTCCAATGTAGATGTAAGTACCTATTGTATATTACTATATTTTAACATCAGCATGTATTTTGTTAATCGACGTGAATCCAACCTTTATGTGATCTAAATTTAGATGTAGCAAAATGTATGATTAAAGACCACAATGTTGATTTTTGTAAGGAAAATTTCCTAGTAGTTTTGCATCTTGAGCTACATGAGTGTACTATCTCATATCAGTGGGTTTGAATACTTTGGTTCTGCAATGGGTTTTCAGTATTTTTTTACTGTGTTGTCCTGTCGTATCCCTAGCTCTTACATCATACTCCCCCCGTCTGGATTACATGTCGCAGAAATGGATAAAACTGGATGTATCTAGAACTGAAATACGCCTAGACCCATCCATTTATTTCCGGATGGAGGGAATACATGTCAATATGTCATGCCTTTCTATTCTTTAGTACCTATTCCATCTCTACTGTAGCATGTTTTATAATTGAAGCATCATTCTTCTATATAAGGCATGCAAGGGGAAGACGGCTATGTTAGGATCTGAAGGGTTACAAACGAGGTCTTTGCAAAAGATCCAAACGCCAGGAGATAATAAACCAACTCCATTTTTCATAGATACTGCTCCAGCACAGAGAAACCCAACTCCCAGTGATAATAAGCAGATTCTAGTGGCCAAAGAACTAGTATGCTCCAGTCCAGCAAAAGAATGTCAACTCCATTCTAAGAAGCGTGTGCGTATCCTAAAATCATGAAATTTTATAGCATTCTAATAATATTTTCTACATGTTTCTTACCTATCTCTCTTTTAGAAAATAAGGTTAATTGATAGAAGACTTCCATCATTGGATTGTATTCGAGGAAAATATCTTGCGGGAATTCTCTGTGCTCCAATGCTGATGTAAGTACCTATTGTATATCACTATATTTTTACATTAGCATGTATTTTGTTAATCGGCGTGAATCCAACCTTTATCTGATCTAAAATTACTTGTAACAAAATGTTAAGGGCGCCAATGTTGATTTTTGTAAAGAAAAATGCCTGGTAGTTTTGCATACTGAGCTGCATGAGTGTACTATCTCATATCATGCACATTACTGAATTGTAGTGCTGCTCTGGTTGCCCATTCATTCATTGTGTCAATGTTGCTTTCGTATTACCTTACCTGGCTGATGATACCTGTGCCATATTGTGTTAATTTGGTGTAGGCTAGTTGCCCAAACGTTCGTTGTCTCAATGTTGCTTTCCTATTATCTGACTTGGCCAATGATAGCAATGCTAGTGTGTTAATTTGGTGCAGGCTGCTGAAGATAAGAAGGCAAACTCTGAAAACAGCAAGGCAACCCCATTGTTTCTTTCCAATAAATATAGCCCAGGTAATATGCCAATAATTCATGATTAATCTGTTTGGTTCCCCTCCTAATTTATGTTATGATGCAGTGGTCGAGACACTTTCCGCTATCAATAATACAAGCCTGCCAAAATAGCCATCTGAATCTGTTCAGTATCCTATGTCTTGAATGCAATGGAAAAATGTATGTTTGTGAACCAATTAATGGCTAAAGCAATGATGGAAATGGTGGAGGAATCAGAGGTGCAGAGTTGTGCGACACAACAACTGATCAATATTTTCAGAGACAGTGTAGCAAAGCAGCAAGAACTTGCCCGCATGCTTATTGGCGTCATCCGTACTGGGGTTGCAGATTGTGACGTTATTAGATCATTAGGTTCTGTTCATTTATTTGCACTCGCATCAATCTTTAATTGTCCAGTGGATGTAATTTCCTGTAATATATGCTGGATGTGCAACGTTTTTCCCTGTATGCCGTACCTTTGCTTGATCGGTTTTGGTCCTGTGCATAATTGCTCGTCGTAATGGGCTCAAATTATCTAATTTGTCCTAAAGACATGTACGAACTTTAATGGGCCCATTAAGTTAATGGGCCGTTACTAGGCCGAAAGTTAATGGTCGACCCTCTTACCTCCCGGGTCGTTAACAGGCCGACATCGAAGCGGGCAATAGGTGGGCCCAATTGATTTCACGGGCCGTTAATAGGCCGTTACTAAGTTCGAGATACATATGGCCCAACTCTACTGTGGGCCTTTAGCAGGCCGAAAGAGACAGCGGGCTTGTACTGGACCATGAAGAGCATGGGCCGCTAAGAGGCCAAAAATCAGGTCGTATTGTAAATGGCCCCACTGTGTTGTGGGCCTTTAGCAGGCCGAAAGAGAAACCGGCCTGGTATTGGACCCTGAATGGCATGGGCCGTTAAAAGGCCAAAACTCAGGTCCGACTACAAATGGCCCAAGTCATTTATGGTCAGTAAACAGGCCGAAAGGCACACAGGGCCGGGAATTGGCCCAACAGTTAAATGGGTCGCTAAAAGGCCAAAACTCAGGTCCGAATACAAATGGCCCAACTGATTTATGGGCCGTCAACAGGCTGAAAGAGACACCGGGCCGGAAATTGGCCCAACACTTAAATGGATCGCTAAAAGGCCGAAATTCAGGTCCGACTACAAATGGCCCAACTGATTTATGGGTCGTCAATAGGCTGAAAGACACACGGGGCCGGAAATTAGCCCAACATTTAAATGGGTCACTAAAACGCCGAAAGATGTACATCCTGAAAATTGGCCCGTCCATTGAATGGGCTGTTAACAGGCCAAAATATCATCGGGCCGATATTGAGCCCAAATATATAGCAGGCTGTTAACGGGCTCGAACTGACGATGGGCTGCAATGGTGTCAAATCTTTAACGGGTCGTTGACAGGACAAATTGGCACATCTCGTATGGGCCATGGGCTTAAATGGACCTAGCACAAGTAGGGCTTATATGGGCCGACCTTTTTCACCGGAATGGGCCACTGTTGGGTCGTGCCACGTGTCGACGTATCATAGGCGCCTCCTTTCCAATGAGTGGATGGCATCTGACCCAACGGTGAGGCAACACGTGTTTCCTCCGGCCAATGATGATTTTACATGTGCAAAATGCCCATTGGTCCGGGCTATTAACGGGTTATCAGATCCAAAACCGGACCTGACAGCTTAATTGCGTTCCGTTACGGTGGATGCCACGTGTCGGTCACCCTTGACAAAAGCACTTCTGTGACGCGCGATTTATCGTCATGGAAGTGGACACTTGCATGATGATATTTTTGGTAATGTCATGGAACACTTCTATGACAGCACAGGTATGACTATCTTGATTCTGTCATAAAATCGCCAAGGATGTACATGCATGACAAAAAACACGACGTACTGTGACAAACACGTATCATGACGGAAGTGTATTTTATTTGTAGTGAAACCCTCAACCCTAGACCCCTTTCATATTTAAGCAGCTCTCCCTCATCCAAAAATGGGCTAAAACCACCTACCCCTCCTTCCCACGCAGCCACCACCGACCTCTGCCGCCGTCGGGAGTCCCTCGACCCCGCGTTGCCCTTGGCCACATGGGCCTGCGCCCGCGTGGGCCGGCCTCTCCATCGACCCCGACCCAGTCCGCATCCTTTGCTACTGGGCCAAAGCCCAATGTGAGCACCGACCCTATCCCTCGCCCAGTGTGCATGTTAACTATCTAGTGCCCGTCTGTTCTTGTTTTCCAGAAAATGACCCGTCCCTGAGTAAAACAGCATCATGTGTGCATGTTTGACCCATGATAACTTTGTGCATGTCGCTCTGCTTTGCGTGTATGATATATCAAAATATTCACCACTTGATTCTCTTTATGATTGTTCCATTTTGATGCATGTTAGGATACATCTTGATGCCTTAATCTTCATTGCAAAACAGCTAAATGATATAAACTACTGGAATCTGCTAATTGTTAACATCATGTATGCATCTTGTCAGTTTATAACTTTATCTCTGTTGATCCTATGATGATGATCTTGATATCCACATGTTCTGCTTTTCTTGATCTACATGTTGGTGTGCCCGGCATTCACGTTAGGGTGCATCTTGATATTTTAATCCCTGTTGCAGAAGTGCATGTTGCTGTTAACTATTGTAAGTTGCTGGTTTGTCATTTTTGTTGCATTTTGTGTGTGCATCCAATGATCATGATGTCTACATGTTTTAGGAGCATTTGCATGCCATCTTTACAGTGGTTCCATACATGTATTTTGTTATACCATGTAGTGAGTGCATCAAGCTCGTGAAATTGGCTACTCGCTCTTAATGACCTGTCAAGTCTGTTTCTATCATATCATGATGCCATGTTTGCATGATGCTACCAATTAATCCATGCATAATCTGGAGGTGCTTAGTTGACATGGTTAGATGTACTTGTTCTTCTATATCACGCCATGCCTTTTGATGCCCTATATATGTCTTGTATCATATTGTTTCATTGCTATGGACATCCCAACTTGTTGTTCCAGATTCTTGTTAACTTCATGATGCCTTGTTGTGAGCTTGATATTAGTTGATAGATGCCTATTCTGGAGATGCTCCAATTACATGTTTTGAAGTATGTTGTGGGTAATTTGTTCAGATGCCATGTTTACTAATTTTGGATGGCATATGCCTCTATTCCATGCTTGCAAACATGCTACCATAATGTTGCTGTTTTACACTTGCTGAAACTGTTTCAACGTTCAATCTTGTCATGTTGGTTCCCACTAATCCATGAGTCATATGTATATGATGCATTGATGTTATTTTCTCTTTCTTATGTTTACTTTGATGCCATGCGCTTTGCTATGTATAGTTGCTGTAGAATCTCTGTTTCATGCCTCCAACATGCCATCATTGATCATATTGGTTTAAACTTGATGCCTATTAACCTGAACCTTAATGATATTTGAAGTATGTTATCTGTACATGAAGTGCATGTAAAGTTTATGCTCATATGATTCCTGTAGCATGTTGTTTTGATGATTGCAAAGTGCCTAATTGCCATTTTGGGCATATTGTTGTTATATCTTGTATGGAGTGTATGTGTTGCACCGTTGCTCCGTTTTGAGCATGCTCTATATGAAACTTGCTTGATTTTGCATGTAGTTTCATCTTATCATGTTGCATCCATGTTTTGGGAGTGTTTGATTGATGTTTGAATGTATTTTGAATCAATGTCATGTTTGACTTGTTTTGCTGATATCTTCTAGGCCGTAGCTCCGAACTAAATGAACTTTATATGTAACTTGACTAGATTTTCATGTAGATCATATTGGTGCATCTTAAATTGCTATTTACCAACTTGAACATAAGGTTTATTCAGATCTGGACCAATTTCGAAATTTGCATATGAGGACTTACCGAATTTGTTATATGTTGTTTCCGGCCTCATTTAAACTTGCTTTGATGTGTTGTTCTTGTTTGCATCATCTCTTGCCATGAATAGCATCATGTAGCCTTTGTCATGCATCATACTTGGTTGAGCATCATGTCATGTTAATGTGTTATGTGTTTACCATGTTGTTTGCTTCTTTCCGATTGTGCTTCTTCTTGATAATTCCTGTTTCGTTGTGATCGTGAGGATTCGTTCGTCTCCACTTGGTTCGTCTTTGCCCGTTCGCCTTCTTCATTGACTCGTTCTTCTTCCTAGAGGGATTTTAGGCAAGATGACCGTTACCCTGGATCTCACTACTATCATTGCTATGGGAGTTGCTTCGTTCTATCACTATGCTGCGTTACCTATCACTTGTTTACCAAGCCTCCCAAATTGCCACGTCAGCCTCTAACCTTTTCACCCTTCCTAGCAAACTGTTGTTTGGATATGTTACCGCTTTTGCTCCAGGTTGGACAGGATTATGTTGGGATATCACAATCTCTCTTATTTAATTAATGCATGTATATACTTGGTAAAAGGTGGAAGGCTCGGCCTTATGCCTGGTGTTTTGTTCCACTCTTGCCGCCCTAGTTTCCTTCATACCGGTGTTATGTTCCTTGACTTTGCGCTCCTTACGCGGTCGGGTTTACGGGAACCCCTTGACAGTTCGTTTTGAATAAAACTCCTCCAGCAAGGCCCAACATCGGTTTTACCATTTGCCTAACATAACTAAAATTTAAATAGGGGATTTTCTCCGGACCCCTAG
>NC_041393.1:308828655-308948154 GCF_002162155.2 Triticum dicoccoides | reverse complement strand
CCCCCCGGGCCAGTGCTCCTCCGAATGTTGGTCCGAACCGAGTAGACTGCGGGCCACCGCGGGGCAACTCGAGGTCTGGTTTTACTCGTAGGATGTCTCATCCATTGTGCCCTGAGAACGAGATACGTGCGGCTCCTATCGGGATTTGTCGGCACACTAGGAGGTCTTGCTGGTCTTGTTTTACCATTGTCGAAATATCTTGTAACCGGGATTTCGAGTCTGATCGGGTCTTCCCGGGAGAAGGAATATCCTTGGTTGATCGTGAGGGCTTATAATGGGCTAAGTTGGGACACCCCTGCAGCGTTTAAACTTTCGAAAGCCATGCCCGCGGTTATGTGGCAGATGGGAATTTTTTAATATCCAGTTGTAGAGAACTTGACACTTGACTTAATTAAAATGCATCAACCGCGTGTGTAGCCGTGATGGTCTCTTCTCGGCGGAGTCCGGGAAGTGAACACGGTTTGGGTTTTGTTTGAACGTAATAGTTCAGCATCACTTCTTGATCATTACTAGTTTGTGATCGTTTGCGTAGCTTCTCGTCTTATTCTTGTACTCGTAAGTTAGACACCATATCATGCTTAGTCGCTGTTGCAACCTCGTCACTTATTCATTCCATACCCATTAAGCTTTGCTAGTCTTGATACCCATGGTAATGGGATTGCTGAGTCCTCGTGGCTCACAGATTACTACAAAAACAGTTGGAGGTACAGGTAATGCGATGATCATGACGCGAGAGCGATGTATGCTTGTCTTGGGGTTCTTCTTCTGCTTCTTCTTTGTTCAGGGGTTAGGTTCCTGATGGGCAGCTTGGGCTAGCAGGGTGGATGTCATTTGAGTTTCTGTTTGTGTTTCATATGTAGTCGGATGTTGCTCTTATGTATGATGTTGGTGTATTCATGTGGCATTGTATGCCTTTTGTATGTCTCCCCAACTATTATGTAATGGTATGATGTAATGATATCCACCTTGCAAAAGCTTCTCCAATATGCGCTTCTATCCTTGGTGGGACCTTCGAGTTCCTTTAGGATAGGGTCGCATATTGGGCGTGACAAGTTGGTATCGGAGCCTCGACCGACCATAGGAGCCCCCTTGATTATTTGTAGTTTGGCCGTTGTCGAGTCTAGAAGAAAACTATTTTTGGAGTCTAGTTATATCGGAGAGTAGGAATTCTTGTTACTCCTCAGCCCCATCGTCGCTCTGGTGAGGAATCTTGACATAGGTGTTTTGAATTACTTCTCTTCCCTTTTAAATTTTCGTTAGGATCACGCAGATGGTTTTCCGATCGTTGGTTCTCAACTCTTTTCATCCGGTGTATTTCTCATCAAGACGATTCGACCCTCTTTGTTTTTGCAAGTTGAATCCTTAGTTCTTTCTCAATGAAGTTGTTTTTCCATCCTCAGTTGCTTTCTTTTCCCACACACCCACCCTTTTTCTTCTCGGAGCCGGAGTCCGTAATCGATTATCCATCCTACTCGTGTGAAGCCTTTGCATTCTTTCAACAGGTGTTTTCTCTTCAAGTTATTCATCGATTCCCCCTTCCAAGTTGTTTTTGTTTTTTCGCCCTCCCACCCCTTTTCTTCCCGGAGTCTGAGTCTCTTTCGACCATCAATTTCATTCGTGCCGAGCCTCTTCAGTCTTTCGTCAATTGTTTCAACTAGTGGTTTCTTGCCTAGTTCATCATTCTTCATCCCTTTCTTTTCCGGTGGACTCAATTCATGTTTTTCGGGTTGATCATATTCTTTTCCTTGGATCAAGTGTTCCCCTTGCTCGTTCGCCTCTCGCCATTTAATCGTTCCGGAGGGCGGAAGACATCTAAGGAGATTCGTCTATGTTCAAATTAATTTGAGGTTGTCACCTTATTCAAATAATTCAATTGTGCCGGTGCATCATCTATCTCTTCAACAATCCTTTTTCAACGTTGTTTTCTTTTCAGTGGGCCCTAACCCACATGTTTATTTCCTTACCAGGCTCTTTTATTTTCTGGAGTTATTCCCAAATTCATTTTAAAGTGTGACGTAAGAATGGATTCCATTAGTCACATTCCTTCCCCAAGATAGTTTTCAAATTCTTTTCATATTTGGTTCACCCCTTCCACTTTTCATTCTCCCAGAGTATCTCAGTAATTTTGGTGGTGTTTCTCGTCATCATTTGAAGATCGAAGAAGAGGTTCTCTTAAATCTTGTCCGTTCTCTCGAATATTCGTGGTTCTAGCTTCATGTTATTCTCTCGAATTGTTTCATTTGTCAGATATTCTTTCTTACCCATCCAGAGTATGTCAGGAGTTGTTTTCCGTTTCTTTTCATCTGGAGGCCATCATCCCAGAAGAATTCTTCGTCCTCACATTTCAGCTACCATTATCCAATTATCCCGGCACTTTGTTCAAGTGCTCTTTAATCAGCTCGAGTTCTTCCCGTTCTCTTGTATCTAAATCCACTTAGAGCATATTCCTTCTCCTAATTCTTCCCAGTGATTCATTCTCTTCCATCAGCCATTTTCCAATTCTTACGGTGGTTCCTTCAACATTCCTCTTCCTTTGTCATCATATCAATTCATTCTTTCTTTCAAATCCTTTCTGGTGGTTCATGAAGACTTTCCCAAGTTTTGCGCTACATCTCCGCCAAATCCTTTTCCAACAAGAATAAGTAGTATGCAGATTCCGTTGCTTGTCATCAATTTAATTTGATGAATGATAAGCATACAATAAATCTTATTTTTTTCCTCCAAGTGATCAATCCCTTCCTTCGGAGTTTGTTCTTGATGAATAAATTCTAGTTCCAAGTGTTTTCATTTTTTTCTTTTCCGGAGTTCAAATTTCCTCGACCATTTCGTCGGAACCTCCATCTAAATCACCGCAAGACTCATCTTATTCTTTCATCCTTCATTCTATCTCATCATACTTTTGTCACCGGAGTTCTTCATGGTGGTTCTTCATGATTTAGTCCATTCTTCAAGAGTTCATCAAGATTCTTGTTGGAAGATTTCAAGTATCTTTTCTTCTCTCGTCTCAAAGTGCAAATAATTCTCCGTTTTCTTCTGAAGTGGAGTTTTGCATTTCTTTGTTCTTCTCAGCTATTCAGACATTTGGTTGTGGTATAATTTCACCTCAAGTTTTGAGATGTTTTTCCATAAGTCCATAACAAGCCTATTCTTTTGTTGTTGAATATCTCAACAACTCCGTTCTGCTCTTCCTCTAAGGATGCTATCGAATTCATTCGTGGTGGAAGATGTCGTTCTCTCATCCGTTCTTTTCATTCCATTCTTTCAATTCTTCCGGAGGCATTGCGTTGTTCATCTCGTCAAGTGTCATCCCATTGGGTGAAGTTCATGTTCTATTCCTTACATTTTCAGCCGAAGTGCTACCCAAATTCTTTCATTCTTATTCCTTTTCTATCTCGTCCTAACCGGAGTGGATTCTGAGTCCATCTTATTCCTTCAGCTTTGATTCTCATCATATTCGTCATTCCTCTTCTCTACCCGAATGCTCTCGGACTTTGTTCATCTTCTCTCTTGCGTTCTTGCTTCACCTCTTCCTCTTTCTCTTCCGTCTTGATGAGGACATCAATACAATTGTTACACCCACAGCCCCTGCTGCTATACATACTGGACCAATTACTAGAGCTCGTGCACGCCAACTAAATTACCAGGTACTTTCGTTTCTTGGTAATGATTCTAATGTTCATGAGAATATGATGCTGCCTAAATTGGATACATTTGTTTTGCTTACAAATGAAGGGCCTAGCTTGGAGAAGGATGAACATTGGAGCAAGAACAAGCATGGAGATGATGGCATGCGCAAGGGGAACAAGAACGGAGTTACAAGTGATGATTTCAGGACTTTGAAGCCACCATAATGGGTGCATGAAGCCTTGGACGAAATATACAAGATGCCACTTCATAAATTTCGTCCCGAGGCTATTTTAGGTGCTGCGTTACCTTATTATTGGGCCAGGCCCATGTAATTTCGAAATACATAAGTATAGGCTATTTTTAGAGTCCGTATGTGTGGGGAAACAAGAGATAGGGTTGATTTCGGACCCCTCCACCAAGGGCCACGAAATTCCCCCCTCTTCCTCCATATATACAGCCCTTAGGGCATCGTTTAGATTTTGGGTTTTGTTTAGATTAAAAGTTCGCCATAGCTGCAACTTCGCGTACTTCGTTTGTGTTCAACGACCAGACAAAGGCGTCACAGAACCCCACCTTGATCAATAAAGCTTTCATCTTATATTCGCAATATCCAGATTGCAATCTTAGTTTCTTGCTTGTTCTTCGTTTGCTCGCAGGAAACAGACCCTCGTGGTCAGGTTGATCGTGCTCTGGCGTGGTCAATAACCTCTCGGAGTTGGTTTAGCGATTGCTAAGGCGCGACGTCCTCGCACGTTCGTAGTCGGATCGTCAAAGTCGACTTCCACCAAAGCGAAATCCACCATCTCATCGAAAGACGGGACACCTTTGCCTCTATCATAGCATATTTGTTGTCGTGGATAGGTTCTCAAAAATGGCTAACTTTATACCATGTCATAAAAGCGATGATGCTGTTAATGTTGCTGATTTGTTCTTTCGTGAAATTATTCGCTTGCATGGTGTGCCAAATACTATTGTTTCAGATCGTGATACTAAATTTCTTAGCCACTTTTGGAGATGTTTATGGGCTAAGTTGGGGACTAAACTGCTTTTTAGTACTACTTGTCACCCCCAAACTGATGGCCAAACTAAAGTAGTCAATAGAACATTGTCTACTATCCTTAGGGCTGTTTTCAAGAGTAATAAGAAAATGTGGGAGGAATGCTTGCCTCATATTGAATTTGCTTATAATCGTTCATTGCATTCTACTACTAAGATGTGCCCTTTTGAAGTTGTGTATGGTTTCCTACCTCGTGCACCCATTGATTTGTTGCCTCTTCCATCTTCGGAGAAGGTTAATTTTGATGCTAAACAACGTGCTGAATTGATTTAAAAAATGCATGAGTTAACTAAGGAAAACATTGAGCGTATGAATGCCAAATATAAACTTGCTGGAGATAAGGGTAGAAAACATGTTGTGTTTGCACCTGGAGATCTTGTTTGGTTACATTTGCGTAAGGATAGATTTCCTGATTTGCGCAAATCAAAGCTCATGCCACGGGCTGATGGTCCCTTTAAGGTGTTAGAGAAAATAAATGATAATGCATATAAACTTGAGCTGCCTGCAGATTTTGGGGTTAGTCCCACTTTTAACATTGCAGATTTGAAGCCTTATTTGGGTGAGGAAGATGAACTTCCGTCGAGGACGACTTCATTTCAAGAAGGGGAGGATGATGAGGACATCAATACAATTGTTACACCCACAACCCCTGCTGCTATACATACTGGACCAATTACTAGAGCTCGTGCACGCCAACTAAATTACCAGGTACTTTCGTTTCTTGGTAATGATTCTAATGTTCATGAGAATATGATGCTGCCTAAATTGGATACATTTGTTTTGCTTACAAATGAAGGGCCTAGCTTGGAGAAGGATGAACATTGGAGCAAGAACAAGCATGGAGATGATGGCATGCGCAAGGGAAACAAGAACGGAGTTACAAGTGATGATTTTAGGACTTTGAAGCCACCATAATGGGTGCATGAAGCCTTGGACGAAATATACAAGATGCCACTTCATAAATTTCGTCCCGAGGCTATTTGAGGTGCTGCGTCACCTTATTATTGGGCCAGGCCCATGTAATTTCGAAATACATAAGTATAGGCTATTTTTAGAGTCCGTATGTGTGGGGAAACAAGAGATAGGGTTGATTTCGGACCCCTCCACCAAGGGCCACGAAATTCCCCCCCTCTTCCTCCATATATACAGCCCTTAGGGCATCGTTTAGACTTTGGGTTTTGTTTAGATTAAAAGTTCGCCATAGCTGCAACTTCGCGTACTTCGTTTGTGTTCAACGACCAGACAAAGGCGTCACAGAACCCCACCTTGATCAATAAAGCTTTCATCTTATATTCGCAATATCCAGATTGCAATCTTAGTTTCTTGCTTGTTCTTCGTTTGCTCGCAGGAAACAGACCCTCGTGGTCAGGTTGATCGTGCTCCGGCGTGGTCAATAACCTCTCGGAGTTGGTTTAGCGATTGCTAAGGCGCGACGTCCTCGCACGTTCATAGTCGGATCGTCAAAGTCGACTTCCACCAAAGCGAAATCCACCATCTCATCGAAAGACGGGACACCTCCGCCTCTATTAGCGGGTCCTGCACAGCGTTCTTCTTCTTCCATGGCATCAACAGGGCACACAAGTGATATTATTTGTCGTCGTTGTAAGGGAGGAGGTCATTATGCGAGGGAATGCAAATCTCCGCGTGTGATGATTGCTACCGCGGATGGTGGATATGAGTCCGCTAGTGACTATGATGAGGAGACATTGGCTCTTATTACACGTGAAGAACATGGTGGAGATGATTCTGATCATGAGACGCAATACATGGCTCCTGAAGACGCTGACAGGTATGAATGTTTAGTTGCTCAACGTGTTTTGAGTGTGCAGGTCACACAAGCTGAGCAAAATCAGAGGCACAATTTGTTCCATACCAAGGGAGTTGTGAAGGAACGTTCTGTGCGCGTCATAATAGACGGAGGGAGCTGCAACAACTTGGCTAGCATGGAGATGGTGGAGAAGCTTTCTCTCACCACAAGACCACATCCACATCCTTATTTCATCCAATGGTTCAACAACAGCGGCAAGGTTAAGGTAACACGTATTGTTCATGTGCATTTTAGTATCTCTACATATGCTGATTATGTTGATTGTGATGTGGTACCTATGCAAGCATGTTCCTTATTACTTGGTAGACCATGGCAATTTGATAAAAATTCTGTACACCATGGTAGAAACAATCACTATACTCTTGTTCATAAGGATAAAAATATTACTTTGCTTCCTATGACTCCTGATTCCATTTTGAAAGATGATATTAATAGAGCTAATAAAGCACAACAGGAGAAGAATAAGAGTGAAAATCAGATTGTGGCAAAAGAATTTGAGCAACAAATGAAGCCTAATAATAAACCATCTAGTGTTGCTTCTGAAATTAAATTAAAAAGTACATGTTTATTTGCCACCAAATCTGATATTGATGAGCTAGATTTCAGCAAATCTGTTTGCTATGCTTTTGTGTGCAAAGAGGCATTATTTTCATTCGAGGACGTGCCTTCCTCTTTGCCTCCTGCTGTCACTAACATTTTGCAGGAGTTCGCTGACGTTTTTCCACAAGACGTGCCACCGGGATTACCGCCTATTCAAGGGATTGAGCATCAGATCGACTTAATTCCCGGTGCTTCACTGCCAAACCGTGCACCATACCGTACCAATCCAGAGGAGACGAAGGAGATTATGCGTCAAGTACAAGAGCTTCTCGACAAAGGTTATATACGCGAATCCCTTAGTCCTTGTGCTGTTCCTATTATTCTAGTGCCGAAAAAGGATGGTACATCACGTATGTGTGTTGATTGTAGAGGCATTAATAATATTACTATTCGTTATCGTCATCCTATTCCTAGGCTAGATGATATGCTTGATGAATTGAGTGGCTCTACACTATTCTCCAAAGTTGATTTGCGTAGTGGCTACCATCAAATTCGTATGAAATTGGGAGATGAATGGAAAACAACATTTAAAACTAAGTTTGGATTATATGAGTGGTTAGTCATGCCTTTTGGGTTAACTAATGCACCTAGTACTTTCATGAGATTAATGAACGAAGTTTTACGTGCTTTCATTGGACGATTTGTGGTAGTTTACTTTGATGACATATTGATTTATAGCAGATCTTTGGAAGAACATTTGGAACATTTACGTGCTGTTTTTATTGCTCTACGTGATGCACGTTTGTTTGGTAACCTTGGGAAGTGCACCTTTTGCACCGACCGAGTATCTTTTCTTGGCTATGTTGTTACTCCACAGGGAATTGAAGTTGATAAAGCCAAGATTGAAGCTATTGAGAGTTGGCCGCAGCCCAAAATGGTCACACAAGTGAGGAGTTTTCTTGGCCTCGCTGGATTCTATAGGCGTTTGTGAGAGATTTCAGCACCATTGCTGCACCTCTCAATGAGCTTACAAAGAAAGATGTGCCTTTTCTTTGGGGTACCGCACAGGAAGAAGCCTTCACGGTATTGAAAGATAAGTTGACACATGCTCCTTTACTCCAACTTCCTGATTTTAATAAGACTTTTGAGCTTGAATGTGATGCTAGTGGAATTGGATTAGGAGGTGTGTTATTACAAGATGGCAAACCTGTTGCATACTTTTCTGAAAAATTGAGTGGGCCTAGTCTGAATTATTCTACTTATGATAAAGAATTATATGCTCTTGTTCGGACTTTAGAAACATGGCAACATTATTTATGGCCCAAAGAATTTGTTATACATTCTGATCATGAATCTTTGAAACATATTAAAAGTCAAGCTAAACTGAATCGTAGACATGCTAAATGGGTTGAATTCATTGAGACTTTCCCTTATGTCATTAAACACAAGAACGGAAAAGAAAATGTTATTGCTGATGCATTGTCTCGTCGCTATACTATGCTTTCACAACTTGACTTCAAAATATTTGGTTTGGAGACCATCAAAGATCAATATGTGCATGATGCTGATTTTAAAGATGTAATGCAGAATTGTAAAGAAGGAAGAATGTGGAACAAGTTTGTTGTTAACGATGGATTTGTGTTTCGTGCTAACAAGCTATGCATTCCAGCTAGCTCCGTTCGTCTTTTGTTGTTGCAGGAGGCGCATGGAGGAGGATTAATGGGACACTTTGGCGTGAAGAAGACGGAGGACGTACTTGCTACACATTTCTTTTGGCCAAAGATGAGACGGGATGTTGAGCGTTTTATTGCTCGATGCACTACATGTCAAAAAGCTAAGTCACGACTCAATCCTCATGGTTTATATATGCCTTTGCCTGTACCTAGTGTTCCTTGGGAGGATATATCTATGGACTTTGTTTTAGGTTTACCTCGAACAAAGAAGGGGAGGGATAGCATATTTGTTGTCGTGGATAGATTCCCGAAAATGGCACACTTTATACGCAGTCATAAAAGCGATGATGCTGTTAATGTTGCTGATTTGTTCTTTCGTGAAATTATTCGCTTGCATGGTGTGCCAAATACTATTGTTTCAGATCGTGATACTAAATTTCTTAGCCACTTTTGGAGATGTTTATGGGCTAAGTTGGGGACTAAACTGCTTTTTAGTACTACTTGTCACCCCCAAACTGATGGACAAACTGAAGTAGTCAATAGAACGTTGTCTACTATGCTTAGGGCTGTTTTGAAGAATAATAAGAAAATGTGGGAGGAATGCTTGCCTCATATTGAATTTTCTTATAATCGTTCATTGCATTCTACTACTAAGATGTGCCCTTTTGAAGTTGTGTATGGTTTCCTACCTCGTGCACCTATTGATTTGTTGCCTCTTGCATCTTCGGAGAAGGTTAATTTTGATGCTAAACAACGTGCTGAATTGATTTTAAAAATGCATGAGTTAACTAAGGAAAACATTGAGCGTATGAATGCTAAATATAAACTTGCTGGAGATAAGGGTAGAAAACATGTTGTGTTTGCACCTGGAGATCTTGTTTGGTTACATTTGTGTAAGGATAGATTTCCTGATTTGCGCAAATCAAAGCTAATGCCACGTGCTGATGGTCCCTTTAAGGTGTTAGAGAAAATAAATGATAATGCATATAAACTTGAGCTGCCTGCAGATTTTGGGGTTAGTCCCACTTTTAACATTGCAGATTTGAAGCCTTATTTGGGTGAGGAAGATGAACTTCCGTCGAGGACGACTTCATTTCAAGAAGGGGAGGATGATGAGGACATCAATACAATTGTTACACCCACAGCCCCTGCTGCTATACATACTGGACCAATTACTAGAGCTCGTGCACGCCAACTAAATTACCAGGTACTTTCGTTTCTTGGTAATGATTCTAATGTTCATGAGAATATGATGCTTCCTAAATTGGATACATTTGTTTTGCTTACAAATGAAGGGTCTAGCTTGGAGAAGGATGAACATTGGAGCAAGAACAAGCATGGAGATGATGGCATGCGCAAGGGGAACAAGAACGGAGTTACAAGTGATGATTTCAGGACTTTGAAGCCACCATAATGGGTGCATGAAGCCTTGGACGAAATATACAAGATGCCACTTCATAAATTTCGTCCCGAGGCTATTTTAGGTGCTGCGTCACCTTATTATTGGGCCAGGCCCATGTAATTTCGAAATACATAAGTATAGGCTATTTTTAGAGTCCGTATGTGTGGGGAAACAAGAGATAGGGTTGATTTCGGACCCCTCCACCAAGGGCCACGAAATTCCCCCCTCTTCCTCCATATATACAGCCCTTAGGGCATCGTTTAGACTTTGGGTTTTGTTTAGATTAAAAGTTCGCCATAGCTGCAACTTCGCGTACTTCGTTTGTGTTCAACGACCAGACAAAGGCGTCACAGAATCCCACCTTGATCAATAAAGCTTTCATCTTATATTCGCAATATCCAGATTGCAATCTCAGTTTCTTGCTTGTTCTTCGTTTGCTCGCAGGAAACAGACCCTCGTGGTCAGGTTGATCGTGCTCCGGCGTGGTCAATAACCTCTCGGAGTTGGTTTAGCGATTGCTAAGGCGCGACGTCCTCGCACGTTCGTAGTCGGATCGTCAAAGTCGACTTCCACCAAAGCGAAATCCACCATCTCATCGAAAGACGGGACACCTTTGCCTCTATCATCATTAAACACAAGAAGGGCAAAGAAAATGTTATTGCTGATGCATTGTCTCGTCGCTATACTATGCTTTCACAACTTGACTTCAAAATATTTGGTTTGGAGACCATCAAAGATCAATATGTGCATTATGCTGATTTTAAAGATGTAATGCAGAATTGTAAAGAAGGAAGAATGTGGAACAAGTTTGTCGTTAACGATGGATTTGTGTTTCGTGCTAACAAGCTATGCATTCCAGCTAGCTCCGTTCGTCTTTTGTTGTTGCAGGAGGCGCATGGAGGAGGATTAATGGGACACTTTGGCGTGAAGAAGACGGAGGACGTACTTGCTACACATTTCTTTTGGCCAAAGATGAGACGGGATGTTGAGCGTTTTATTGCTCGATGCACTACATGTCAAAAAGCTAAGTCACGACTCAATCCTCATGGTTTATATATGCCTTTGCCTGTACCTAGTGTTCCTTGGGAGGATATATCTATGGACTTTGTTTTAGGTTTACCTCGAAAAAAGAAGGGGAGGGATAGCATATTTGTTGTCGTGGATAGATTCTCGAAAATGGCACACTTTATACCATGTCATAAAAGCGATGATGCTGTTAATGTTGCTGATTTGTTCTTTCGTGAAATTATTCGCTTGCATGGTGTGCCAAATACTATTGTTTCAGATCGTGATACTAAATTTCTTAGCCACTTTTGGAGATGTTTATGGGCTAAGTTGGGGACTAAACTGCTTTTTAGTACTACTTGTCACCCCCAAACTGATGGACAAACTGAAGTAGTCAATAGAACGTTGTCTACTATGCTTAGGGCTGTTTTGAAGAATAATAAGAAAATGTGGGAGGAATGCTTGCCTCATATTGAATTTGCTTATAATCGTTCATTGCATTCTACTACTAAGATGTGCCCTTTTGAAGTTGTGTATGGTTTTCTACCTCATGCACCTATTGATTTGTTGCCTCTTCCATCTTCGGATAAGGTTAATTTTGATGCTAAACAATGTGCTGAATTGATTTTAAAAATGCATGAGTTAACTAAGGAAAACATTGAGCGCATGAATGCTAAATATAAACTTGCTAGAGATAAGGGTAGAAAACATGTTGTGTTTGCACCTGGAGATCTTGTTTGGTTACATTTGCGTAAGGATAGATTTCCTGATTTGCGCAAATCAAAGTTAATGCCACGTGCTGATGGTCCCTTTAAGGTGTTAGAGAAAATAAATGATAATGCATATAAACTTGAGCTGCCTGCAGATTTTGGGGTTAGTCCCACTTTTAACTTGCAGATTTGAAGCCTTATTTGGGTGAGGAAGATGAACTTCCGTCGAGGACGACTTCATTTCAAGAAGGGGAGGATGATGAGGACATCAATACAATTGTTACACCCACAGCCCCTGTTGCTATACATACTGGACCAATTACTAGAGCTCGTGCACGCCAACTAAATTACCAGGTACTTTCGTTTCTTGGTAATGATTCTAATGTTCATGAGAATATGATGCTGCCTAAATTGGATACATTTGTTTTGCTTACAAATGAAGGGCCTAGCTTGGAGAAGGATGAACATTGGAGCAAGAACAAGCATGGAGATGATGGCATGCGCAAGGGGAACAAGAACGGAGTTACAAGTGATGATTTCAGGACTTTGAAGCCACCATAATGGGTGCATGAAGCCTTGGACGAAATATACAAGATGCCACTTCATAAATTTCGTCCCGAGGCTATTTTAGGTGCTGCGTCACCTTATTATTGGGCCAGGCCCATGTAATTTCGAAATAGAAGTATAGGCTATTTTTAGAGTCCGTATGTGTGGGGAAACAAGAGATAGGGTTGATTTCGGACCCCTCCACCAAGGGCCACGAAATTCCCCCCTCTTCCTCCATATATACAGCCCTTAGGGCATCGTTTAGACTTTGGGTTTTGTTTAGATTAAAAGTTCGCCATAGCTGCAACTTCGCGTACTTCGTTTGTGTTCAACGACCAGACAAAGGCGTCACAGAACCCCACCTTGATCAATAAAGCTTTCATCTTATATTCGCAATATCCAGATTGCAATCTTAGTTTCTTGCTTGTTCTTCGTTTGCTCGCAGGAAACAGACCCTCGTGGTCAGGTTGATCGTGCTCCGGCGTGGTCAATAACCTCTCGGAGTTGGTTTAGCGATTGCTAAGGCGCGACGTCCTCGCACGTTCGTAGTCGGATCGTCAAAGTCGACTTCCACCAAAGCGATATCCATCATCTCATCGAAAGACGGGACACCTTTGCCTCTATCACGTCTCGTTCCTAAGATCTCGGTACGAGATCTCTTGTTAGTGGAGAAAGTTGTAATGCCCCGAATCCGATGCGCCAGGTGTCTTCCAATCATTCGTCATTGTGGTCATGTCATTTGCTTGCGTGTTGCATTTTTCCATGTCATCATGTGCATTTCATCTGCATGTTTTTCAAAACTTGCATCCGTTCGGGTTCCCCCGGTTCTCTCCGTTGTCCGTTCTGAGCCCAACCACACTCACACGCGCCCATGGCACATCCGAAATATTATTTTATAACTGGCATAAAAATGTTCTCGAATTGAGGTAAAAGTTGGTGTGTGGTCTTATTATAGTGTAGGTAGACGGCATGTCAAGTTTCGTCGCATTCGAAGTTCATTTGATAGCCCAGCCGTCATCCATAGCGGCACCGTTGCCGGTTTATTCGTCGGACGTTTTAGTCTCCGAAACTGCCACATGGCCGCGCCTCTTCTCTCTCCTCTCAGCCCAAGGCCTTCTAAACACAGCCCACTAAACCCTCCTAGGACCAGCCTACCTCCCCTCGCGTCCGGAACCGTCTGATCGAGATCGGAGGGCTCCAAAACAACCCCAAACCCTCAACCCAGACCCCTTTCCTATTTAATAAGCTCTCCCTCGTCCAACAATGGGATAAAACCACCTACCCCCTCCTTCCCCCGCAGCCGCCGCCAACCTCTGCCGCCGTCAGGAGTCCCTCGACCCCGCGTTGCCCTCGGCCACGTGGGCCCGCGCCCGCGTGGGCCGGCCTCTTCGTCGACCTCGGCCCAGCTTCGTCGGGCCCAGTCCGCCTCCTCTACTACTGGGCTGAAGCCCAATATGAGCACCGACCCTATCCCTCGCCCAGTGTGCATGTTAACTATCTAGAATAAAACAACATCATGTGTGCATGTTTGACCCATGATAACTTTGGGCATGTTGCTCCGTTTTGCGTGTATGATATGTCAAAATTTTCACCACTTGATGCTCTTTATGATGCTTGCATTTTCATTAATGTTAGGATTAATATTGATGCTTTAATCTTTGTTTCAAAAGTGCTAAATGATATAAACTGCTGGAATCTGTTAATTGTTAACATCATGCATGCATCTTCTGAGTGATAGAACTTCGTCTCCATTGATCCTATGATGATAATCTTGATATCCACATGTTCTGCTTTTCATGCTCTACATGTTGGTGTGCCTTGCATTCATGTTAGGGTGCATCTTGATATCTTAATCCTTGTTGCAAAAGTGCATGTTGCTGTTAACTGCTGA
Organism: Triticum dicoccoides; assembly: GCF_002162155.2. Lineage (NCBI taxonomy): Eukaryota > Viridiplantae > Streptophyta > Magnoliopsida > Poales > Poaceae > Triticum > Triticum dicoccoides. The sequence continues at coordinate 308,933,875 of NC_041393.1, read as the reverse complement.
AAAATGATGTATGTTTCTGGTTTGTCATTTTTGTTGCATTTTGTGTGTGCATCCTATGAGCATGATGTCTACAAGTTTTAGGAGCATTTGCATGCCATATTTACAGTGGTTCCATACATGTATTTTGTTATGCCCTATAGTGAGTGCCTCAAGCTCGTGAAGTGGGCTACTCGCTGTTAATGACCTGTCAAGTCTGTTTCTGTCATATCATGATGCCATGTTTGCTTGATGCTACCAATGAATCCATGCATAATATGGAGGTGCTTAGTTGACATGTTTAGTTGTACTCGTTGTTTTATATCACTGAATGCCTTTTGATGCCCTATATATGTCCTGTAGCATATGTTTGCGTTGCCATGAACATGCCTATATGTTGTTCCAGATTCCTATTAACTTCGTGATGCCTTGTTGTGAGCTTGATATTAGTTGATACATGACTATTCTGGAGATGCTCCAATTACATGTTTTGACGTATGCTACCAGTACTTTGTTCACATGCCATGTTTGCTAATTTTAGATTTCATATGCCTCTGTTCCATGCTTACAAACATGCTATCAAAATGTTGTTGTTTTACACTTGCTGAAACTGTTTCAACATTCAATCTTGTCATGTTGGTTCCCACTAATCCATATATATATATATATATATGATGCCTTGATATTATTTGCTCTTTGTTATGTGTAAATTGGTGCCATGCCCTTTGTTGCTATGTATAGTTGTTGTAGCATCTTTGTTTCATGTCTCCAACATGCCATCATATTAACTCTGCTCATGCGTATGCTCCTGTGTTATAAAGTTGCATTTTGCATTGATCATATTGGTTTAATATTGAATCCAGTGAACCTGAACCTTAATGATATTTGAAGCATGTTATCTGTAAATGAAGTGAATATCAAGTTTATGCTCGTATGATTCCTGTAGCATGTTGTTTTGATGATTGCAAAGTGCCTAGTTGCTGTTTTGGGCAGATTGTTGTTATATCTTGTTTGGAGTGTATGTGTTGCACCGTTGCTCCGTTTTCAGCATGCTCTATATGAAACTTGCTTGATTTTGCATGTAGTTTCATATTATCATGTTGCATCCATGTTTTGAGAGTGTTTGCTTGATGTTTGAATGTATTTTGTATCAATGTCATGTTTGACTTGTTTTGCTCATATCTTCTAGCCCGTAGCTCCAAACTAAATGAACTTTATATGTAACTTGACTAGATTTTCGTGTAGATCATCTTGGTGCATCTTAACTTGCTGTTTAACAACTTGAACATCAGGTTTATTCAGATCTGGACCAATTTCGAAATTTGCATATGAGGACTTACTGGATTTGTTATATGTTGTTTCCGGCCTCATTTAAACCTGCTTCTATGAGTTGTTCTTGTTTGCATTATTTCTTGCCATGAATAGCATCATATAGCCTTTGTCATGCATCATACTTGGTTGAGCATCATGTCATGTTTATGTGTTGTGTGTTTACCATGTTGTTTGCTTCTTTCCGGTTGTGCTTCTTCTCCATAGTTCCTGTTTCGTTGCGATCGTGAGGATTCGTTTGTCTCCTCTTGGTTCTTCTTTGCCCATTCGTATTCTTCATGGACTATTTCTTCTTCCTAGCGGGATTTCAGGCACGATGACCGTTACCCTGGATCTCACTACTATCATTGCTATGCTAGTTGCTTCGTTCTATCTCTATGTTGCGTTACCTGTTACCTATCACTTGTTTACCAAGCCTTCCAAACTGCCATGTCAGCCTCTAACCTTTTCACCCTTCCTAGCAAACCGTTGTTTGGCTATATTACCGCTTTTGCTCAGCCCCTCTTATAGCGTTGTTAGTTGCAGGTTGAAAATTGCTCCATGTTGGACAGGATTATGTTGGGATATCACAATATCTCTTATTTAATTAATGCATCTATATTGTTGGTAAACGGTGGAAGGCTCGGCCTTATGCCTGGTTTTGTTCCACTCTTCCCGCCCTAGTTTTTGTCATACCGGTGTTATGTTCCTTGATTTTGCGTTCCTTACGCAGTCGGGTTTATGGGAACCCCTTGACAATTCGCTTTGAATAAAACTCCTCCAGCAAGGCCCAACATTGGTTTTACCATTTGCCTAACATTACTAAAATTTAAATAGGGGATTTTCTCCGGACCCCTAGTTTCTTAATCAACCCCCCCCCCCGGGCCAGTGCTCCTCCGACTGTTGGTTCGAACCGAGTAGACTGCGGGGCCACTGTGGGGCAACTTGAGGTCTAGTTTTACTCGTAGGATGTCTCATTCGTTGTGCCCTGAGAACGAGATACGCGCGTCTCCTATCGGGATTTCTCGGCACACTGGGAGATCTTGCTGGTCTTGTGTTACCATTGTCGAAATGTCTTGTAATCGGGATTCCGAGTCTGATCGGGTCTTCCCGGGAGAAGGAATATCCTTCGTTGATCGTGAGAGCTTATAATGGGCTAAGTTGGGACACCCCTGCAGGGTTTAAACTTTCAAAAGCCGTGCCCGCGGTTATGTGGCAGATGGGAATTTGTTAGTATCCGGTTGTAGAGAACTTAACACTTGATTTAATTAAAATGCATCAACCGCGTGTGTAGCCGTGATGGTCTCTTCTCGGTGGAGTGCGGGAAGTGAACACGGTTTGGGTTATGTTTGAACGTAAGTAGTTCAGGATCACTTCTTGATGATTACTAGTTTGCGACCGTTTGCGTAGCTTCTCATCTTATTCTTGTACTCGTAAGTTAGCCACCATATCATGCTTAGTCGCCGTTGCAACCTCGCCACTTATCCATTCCATACCCATTAAGCTCTGCTAGTCTTGATACCCATGGTAATGGGATTGCTGAGTCCTCGTGGCTCACAGATTACTACAACAACAGTTGCAGGTACATGTAATGTGATGATTATGATGCGAGAGCGATGTATGCTTGTCTTGGGGTTCTTCTTCGTTCAAGGGTTAGGTTCCTGGTCGGCAGCCTGGGCTAGCAGGGTGGATGTCGTTTGAGTTTTGTTTGTGTTTCATCCGTAGTCGGATGTTGTTCTCATGTATGATGTTGATGTATTCATGTGGCATTGTATGCCTCTTGTATGTCTCCCCAACTATTATGTAGTGGTACGATGTAATGATATCCACCTTGCAAAAGCGTCTCCAATATGCGCTTCTATCCTTGGTGGGACCTTCGAGTTCCTTTAGGATAGGGTCGCATATTGGGCGTGATAGGTTAGGTTTCCGATCGTTGGTTCTCAGCTCTTGTAACCCAATGCATTTCTGGTCAAGTCGATTTGACCTCTTTGTTTTCGCAAGATCGATCCTCAGTTCTTTCTCAGCGTTGAGATTTTCCCCATCCTCAGTTGTTTTCTTTTTCCCACCCGCCCTCCCTTTTTCTTCTCGGAGCCGGAGTCCGTAATCGAGTATCCATTCCACTCGTGCGAAGCCTTTGCATTCTTTTCTCGATTATTTCAACCGGTGTTTTCTCTTCAAGTTATTCATCGGTTCTCCCATCCAAGTTGCCTTTGTTTTTCCCGCCCTCCCACCCCTCTTCTTCCCGGAGCTTGAGTTTTTTTCGAGCATCAATTTCATTCGTGGGGAGCCTCTTCAGTCTTCCCTCGATTATTTTTAACCAGTGAATTCCTGTTTCGTTCGACAATATTTATCTCTTTTTCTTCTCCGGTGGATTCAATTCAAGTTTTTCAGTGTTGATCGTATTCTTCTCCTTGGATAAAGTGTTTCCCCTGCTCGTTCGCCTCTCGACAGTTTATCCTTCCGGAGTGCTCAAGACATCTCAGGAGATTCGTCTGTGTTCGAATTAATTCGAGGTTGTCACCTCATTTAAATATTTCAATTGTTCTGGTGCATCATTTCTCATTCAACAATCCTTTTTCAATGGTGTTTTCTTTTTAGTGGACCCTAACCCATAGGTCTTTTCCCAGGATCTTACCTGACTCTTCTAGTTATGCCTGAGTTATTCCTAATCCTTCTCTAAGTGTGACGTAAGAATGGATTCCATCAGTCACATGCCTTCTACAAGATCGTTTTCACATTCATTTCATTGTTGGCTCAACCTTTTCGCTTCCCATTCTCCCGGAGTATCTCAGTAATTTTGGTGGTGTTTCTCATCGCCATTTGAAGACCAAAGAAGAATTTCTCTTAAATCTTGTCCGTTCTTCCGAAGATTCACGGTTCTAGTTTCATGCTATGCTCTCGAATTATTCCATTTGTCAGATATTCTTTCTTACCCATCCGGAGTATGTTAGGAGTTGTTTCCCCGCTTCTTTTCACCGGAGGCCATCATTCCGAAGAATTCTTCGTCCTCACATTTCAGCTACCGTTATCCAATTATCCCGGCGCTTCGTTCAAGTGTTCTTTAAGCAACTCATTATCTCTTTGTCCTTTTGCATCTAAATCCCTTCAAGCATATTTGTTCTTCTAATTCTTCCCTGTGATTCATTATCTTTGATCAGTCATTTTTGAATTCTTATGGTGGTTCCTTCAGCATTCCTCTTCCTTTGTCATCATATCAATTCGTTCGTACTTTCCAATCCTACCTGTGGTTCATTGAAGACCTTCCACAAGGTTGCACCATTTACCCCTTAATCCTTTGCAACAATAGTAAGTAGTTTGCAAAATCCGTTGCTTGCAATCAATTTAATTTGTGGAAGGATAAGCATACAATAAATCTTATTCTTGTTTTCTCCATGTGATGAATCCCTTCCTTCGGAGTTTGTTCATGATGAATAATTTCGCGGTTCGAAGTGTTGTCATCTTTTCTTTTTTCGGAGTTCAAATTCCCACAACCATTTCGTTGGAACCTCCATCTAAATCACCGCAAGGCTTAATCTTATTCTTACATCCTTCATTCTATCTCATCATCCTTTTGTCACGAGAGATCTTCATGGTGGTTCTTCATGATTTAATTCATTCTTCAAGAGTTCATCAAGATTTTTGTTGGAGGAGTTCTTGTATCTTTTCTTCTCGCGTCTCGAAGTGCAAATAATACTCTGTTTTATTCTGAAGTGGAGTTGTGCATTTCTTTGTCCCTCTCAGCTATTCAGACTTTTGGTTGTGGTATAATTTCACCTTAAGTTTTGAGATGTTTTTGATAAATCCACACCAAGCTTATTCTTTTGTTGTTGATTTCCTCAATAACTCTGTTCAATTCTTCCTCTAAGGATGCTATCGCATTCATTCATGGTGGAAGTTGCTGTTCTCTCATCCATTATTTTCATTCCATTCTTTCAATTCTTTCGGAGGCATTGTGTTGTTCATCTCGTCAAGTGTCATCCCATTGGGTGAAGTTCATGTCTCCATTCCTTCCATTTTCAGAGGAGTGCTGCCAGAATTCTTTTGTTCTTATTCCTTTCCTATCTTATTCTAACCGGAGTGGTTTCAGAGTGTATCTTATTCCTTGAGCTTTTTATTCTTGTCATATTCACCATTCCTCTTTTCTACCTGAGTGCTCTCGACTTTGTTCAGCTTCTCTCTTGCGTTATTACTTCACCTCTTCCTCTTTATCTTCCGTCTCGTTCCTAAGATCTCGGGACGAGATCTTCCATTAGTGGAGGAGAGTTGTAACACCCCGAGACCGATGCGCAAGCCGTCTTCCAGTTATTCACCGTCGTTGCCATGTCATTTGCTTGTGTGTTTCACTTTGCCATGTCATCGTCCGCATCTCATCTACTTGTTTTTCAAAACTTGCATCCGTCCGAGTCATCCCGGTTCTCTCTGTTGGCCGTTGGGAGTCCAGACACACCCACACGCGCCCGTTGCACCTCCCATTCCTTGTTTTGTGAGCCGCAGAAAAACGTTCTCAGAATGGGCCGAGATTTGCCGAGTGACCTTAGTATATCACCGGTAGACCGCCCGTCAAGTTTCATTCCATTTGGAGGTCGTTTGATGCCCCAACGGTTAACCGAGTTAACCGAAACCCCTCTCTCTTTGCAGCCCAGCACCCCTCCACAACAGCCCTATAGCCCATCTAAACCCCCTCAATGCTCTCCGTCGTTGGATCAGGATCGTGTGGGAGAAAACAGCACCTCATTTGGACTCTCCTAGCTCCCTCTACCTTTATAAATGCACCCTCCCCCGAAATTTCGGATCAAATCCTACCCTAACCATAGCCTTCTCCCTCCTCGCGCCACCGGCCAAACCTCCCCCGCCAATGGACATGTCCGCCGCCTCCTCTGAGCCAATCCACGCCCTCCACGTGTCCCTGCCGCCGTCCACCGCGCGGGTGTCGGTGTCAAAACCGGCGGATCTCGGGTAGGGGGTCCCGAACTGTGCGTTTAAGGCTAATGGTAACAAGAGGCGGGTACACAATGTTTACCCAGGTTCGGGCCCTCCCTATGGAGGTAATACCCTACTTCCTGCTTGATTGCTCTTGATGAATATGAGTATTACAAGAGTTGATCTACCACGAGATCGTAATGGCTAAACCCTAGAAGCCCTAGCCTATGAGATTATGATCGTTGTTATATGGACTAAACCCTCCAATTTATATAGACACCGGAGGGGGCTAGGGTTACCAAAGCCGGTTACAGAGAAAGGAATCAACATATCCGAATCGCCAAGCTTGCCTTCCATGCAAAGGAGAGCCCCATCCGGACACGGGAAGAAGTCTTCTATCTTGTATCTTCATAGTCCAATAGTCCGGCCCACGTATATAGTCCGGCTGTCCAAGGGCCCCTTAAACCAGGACTCCCTCAGTAGCCCCCAAACCAGGCTTCAATGACAATGAGTTCGGCGCGCAGATTGTCTTCGGCATTGCAAGGCGGGTTCCTTCTCCGAATACTTCAAAGTTCCTGACTTAAAGAGCAGTATCTGGCTATCCATTTAATGTCGCACTCATCGGCTTCTGCCCCTTCATGATTCTAGCTTCCACGTGTCAAGTGAATACGAGAGGTCGGGGCATCTTTACACTTACCATCATGACCATACAAGAAAGTTATCTATTTAAAGAGATTGGGATCTTCAGATCCAGCCCACACCAAGCGCGGAATCCTTAGAGCTTGCCAGCAGAAACCACCCCAACATGGCTAGCGCTCCCAGCTCGTCCTCCCGCCATCACGGCCCCAAACAGGGTGATGGGGAAAAGTGTTCCGTATCCCACGGCCAACTGGTGAAGCTGCAGACCCAGGGATTTCTTCCCCTAGCTGATCTAGTCCCCGTTCGAGCCGGATTGGCTTCCTTTGACGGTGGGGAGCAGGCGGAGAAGTTCCTCAACTCATCCAGGGGGGAACGAGTATGCTTTGTTCCCTACTTGCTGCGAGGCGTCGGATTTCCAATCCATCCGTTCCTCCAAGGGCTTATGGAGTACTATGGTCTCCAACTGCACAACTTCACACCTGCCTCCATCCTGCACATTGCGGGTTATGTTGCTCTTTGCGAGCAATTTCTTGGTTGCGAAGGTCATTTTGAGTTATGGAACAAGCTGTTTTGCCTCATCCATCGTAATCAAGAGGGCTCAGTATTCCAAGTGGCCGGAGCGGAGATATGGCGCATTGCCGGGACCGTATACCTATCCGGCACGCCCAAGAAGGCATCCGAAGAATGGCCTTCCGAATGGTTCTATGTTGAGGACGAATCCCTTCCCAACCCAATCCGAAGGGGTCTTCCTGAATTTTCAAGTCCTCCATTGAAGAAGCGCCTCAGTTGGCGTCCTTAGAGCCTCAGGGAGGAAGATAGCACGGAACTCCACCAATTGATGAGCAAGATAAAGACGCTTGCACAATCCTGATTGTGTATAGTCGAGGTTATGGCGATATCCATAATGCGAGGGGTTCAACCACTCCAATACCGAGGGCACCCTATGTGGCACTTCAATGGAGAAGATGACACCACTTGATACGGTCGGAAGGGTCCGGACACTGCCGCTGCTTTGGGAAAATACTGTCCGGATTATACAAAGGGGAGAAAGAGGAGTTCATCCACATTAAGCTCAGAGATGGGTTTTCCATGTACAACCCTCCCAGCTGGGTGAGTTTCCATCCCACTACTCTACTCCATTCAATCGCTAAGTCCTTTTTCATAAATATTAATCCGTCCATTTATAACAGGAATGGCGGAAGACTACCAGGGAGATCCACAGCCCCGCACCACAGCCCGAGGACCACAACCGGTCACTTGACCCCGGATTCAAAGAGGATTCATCTATATTCGTGGAGCTCGGGGAAGGGGTGTTTTACCAGGAGAGCTGTGACAGCAGCGAAGTGGCCATGATTGCTGACTATCCCGGCCTTCTCCGTGTGTCGCATGTAAGTAATCAGGAGACTTGTCCTTTGAGAGAATTTCCTCTTTCCGCCTTACCGACCGCACTATATTATGCTCTAAAGGGGAGGCGATCGGCACGCCACGCTGCACCTGAGGTGACACGCAAGAAGATAGCGCCTACGACAGGCTGGCCTTCGAAGAGGAAGGCATATAGAGATATGGACGAGCCTTCATTGAAGAGGTATAGTTTTAAATATGCTCCATGGTTGTCATCTTAAAGTATGACACTATCCGTTGTGTCTTATCAGGAAAAACATTCACTGGACTATGTCCGGGGATCCTGCCGGTCATGCCTCTACTACCCGGATTCCGGGCCATGTCTCGAGGACTAAGGCTAACATGGAAGTGACACTGGATTGTCCTTCTGCGGAGGATTCGGATAAAGTATCCGTCACGAACTCCGAAGTGGAAAGCGCCATGAATCATCGGCGCCGGCGGGCCGTTCTTCACAACCCTGGTTTTTCAGAAGAGTCCTTGAACGCCTTCAACTCGGGTGACTCATACATCCGTCCTACTCGAGATGGGCTTACCAGAGCCACATACCAGTATTTGAAAGATATGCGGGTAAGTACATATTTGTGCAAAATTGATAATCATATACCAGTAGCCCCCGAGACTTGAAACAGTTGGTACAACTGATTTAAGGATCGTTATATTACCAGGTGCTCACAGAGAAGAACAACCTGTTGTATCAAGAGCTGAAAAACTGTCAGGCCCAGCTGACAGCTGCTACCGTCGAACTGGAGAAATCCAAGAAGGCGGGGTCTGGTAATGTTCCCCTCTATCGAGAAAACATAATCATATACCAGGAGTATTAATATAGGTGAAAATCTTATGGCGGAGTCATCAGGTCATCTGGAAGAGGCACCGAAAGGCGTACATGCGGGAGGTCCAGGAGCTCAAAGGTAACTGGCCGTGGGCGAACGTATACTAACACAGGTCAGGGTGGAGAAGAACAAACTCCAACATGCCAACACCAAGCTGGGCGTGGAACTAAAAGACGTGTGTGCCTAGCTGGCTGACTCCGTGAAGGAGAATAGGAGGCTGTGAGGTGGCATATTTAGTATGTGTTCGGACTTACCTTTACATAGTGCGGCAAGGAAAGAAACTGACAATAATTATGTCTATAGTTATATTGATGGGCCGTCCCGAAGAGGAGGTGTCCGGATCGTCAAGCGATCTTCTACAAGAGCTATCACAAATGCACGAGCGAGCTCGGCAGGCGATGCAAAGTATTTCCAAGGCCTTATGGCCATCCGATTCCCCTCCAGGAAGTATTGAGGGGCTTGTACAACTATTCAAGGGAGCGCGACAGCGCTTCCGATTATGGAAGATATCGACCTACCGGGAAGGTGCACGAGAGGCCTGATCAATGGTGAAAACTCGGTATACCAAGCTCGACCCGAATCACATGGCCTGAATCGGACCTGTAGGGTCAAACGGAGAAGAAATTCCCGTTAGTTTGGTATATGACCAAGTACAAGTAGCCACCAAGTATTCCCAACACGATTGTAGGCTAGATAGCCTGTTGGATGGCATAGAGGAAGAAGTGTTTGAGTCTAAATGACTATGTACTTCATTTGACAAATTATGTCTCTAGCTAATTGTAAAATGATTGTCATGGCAGACCTTTTCGTTTCAACCTCTGGACCCGAAGGTGCAGAGTGCTTCTAAATAGCCGCTCGCTAATGTAGACCGGGGTATGGGTGGAAACAAGGCGTAGGGGTCATAGTTGCTTGAACAGACAAGTATCTGGGTAGTTATGTTATATTAAATGTTGATCGTAAGAAACATCTTCCAGAGAGAATAGTTCCGTTAAGGGTTCCTTTCCCTGGGTAAGCATGCATTAATGTGCATGTCCAAACTGTGTTTGAAAAAACCACAGCATACATAACATCTGGGGGTTCATAATGTGACAAGTAAAACACATCTTTAGTCCGCCGACCGAATATTCCCTTAAGAACGCTAGCTTTCGGCTTCACCCAGTCTGAGGTACACATCCGGATGACCCGGCAATAACAATCACAGAGGTGCTCCCTTTATGCCCTAGCCGAACTAACAGGAACATAGGGCATAAGCACAGGAGCCAGGCAACCCAGCTTGGCCAAAACTTAAGTCATATCGATGCATATAATGGCGAAGAAAAGGTACATACGTGGAAAAGATGCATATGTGGTGATCTTGATGCTCGAAAATAATAATAATAATAATAATAATAATAATAATAATAATAATAATAAGCTTCTGTACAAGAACCCCCAGGTATAATTGACATACATATTAAGAATTGTATGCGTCGAAGGTGCATGGTTTAGCCACACAAAAGCTTTAAGGCTTAAAAGGGAAAATGTGAAAAGAGAGGAAAATAAATACTGTAAACGAAAAAAGGGGTAAAGGAGACGAACGAAGAGTCCGGTGCTAGGCATAGAATCTTCAGAGTCTGGCTGTGTTCCACGGATTCGGCTCTAGGCGATTGTCTGACGCATCACACATCTAGTACGCTCCTCCGGTGATTACTTCGTCAATGATGAAGGGTCCTTCCCACTTGGGGTTGAGTTTGTCCTTTTTCTTCTCTAGCAAGCGTAGAACGAGTTCGCCAACATTGTAAGTCTTGGCCCGTACTTCTCTGCTTTGATATCTGCGGGCCTGTTATTGATAGAATGCGGAACGGGCTTTGGCGACATCGTGCTCCTCTTCCAGGGCATCTAAGCTGTCCTGCCGATCAAGCTCGGCCTCTCTCTCTGTCGGGGGTTGGATGCGACATATGCCAAAGGATGGCTTATCATGGTGGGAGCAAGTAGAACGTCGCTGGTACCTGGAAGCGGGATGAGGCGTAGACACGAACGCCAGCGTACTTTACCCAGGTTCGGGGCTCTCCTAGGAGATAACACCCCTAGTGCTGCTTTGCGGGGTCTCCGCATGATCACTAAGGCACAAGTGATACAATGGTGCTCCTCGAGCTGTGTGCTAGAGGTAGAAGGAGGCAGGCTAGCTCTCTTCCTGCTCTAGGGGGTGGCTAGTTCTAATGGAGTGGGAACCCTTTGCATGGGTGGCCTGAGGGGTTTATATAGGCCTACCCCCAGGGGTTCAATGGTAATCTGGCCGCCTGCTGGGCCCGGCTCTCAGTGTCTCCAGCCTCCGGCTTCTCCGCCGACCGCTGGGGCCCGCCGCCTGGTGGGCCTTGCCGACTGGTTGGTGGCTGTTCACTGTAGCCGTGTCTTCAGTGACGGGGGCTTGGTCATCTTAGCGTGGCTACAGTCCCACCTCCTGGTGGGAGGACACTGTAGCCACTCCTGGTCTTATCAGCTTAATGGCACGCTCGCCTCGGGACAAGGGACGGCCGCCTACTGGAGGCCGGCCCCTCTTTGATCCGCCTGGTCGACCTTTCGCCATCTTCCTTAGGGTCACTGTCTGATAGGGCCCGCCTCTGGCGGGCCATACTGACAGGCCGTCGTGGGTACAGGACTCCGCCTGCTCGGAGCGACGTCAGGGTAGATACGACACAGTGCTCCGTCGTGCGGAGATCTCTGTCTGTACGGAGCACTGTAGCCACGCCCATCTCGAGCGTGGGAGGAGACGTGCTTCACTGTAGCCATGCCTTGTCTTGTACTCTTGATGGGAGCTCGGCCGCCCCGTAGTCGTGAAGTAGCCGCCTGCCTGTAGCCGCCCTCTCTGGAGGGCGGCCGCCAGGAGCCGGTCACTCGGAGCGTCGTAGTCTTGGGTCGACCGCCCTCTGGCAGCCGGCCCCTGAGGGCGGAGCTTCTGCTTGGGGCCCAGCTAGGCGGAGCTAGCCCAAAAGTCTTGATAAATCATGGGACTCGGGTGAGCCTACCCGTGGCCCATTACTCCGATAGTAGTCCCCGAAGCCAGTGAGGCGCCGTGGTCGAGGGGCTGCGAAGCCTCAGCGGCTTCCCTCTTCACCGGGCTCCAGGAAGGTGCCGATCTACTGTGCCGCCACCTCAGTAGGCGGAGTTTGCACTGTTGGTTTTTTAACTTCAGGGCGGGAGTTAGGTGGCGTGCCTGCTAAGCTTCCCAGGCCGCCGCTCGCCACGGACGCGCCACGCGGTGTACGTCAGCCGGGTCAGCCTGCCACTCCACGTTTCTGACAGGACGTGACACAGGGTTGGGCCCGCTACTACCGTGCCTTGGCGACCGGGCGGATCCACTGTGCCGAAGCGGTTGCTTTTCCCACGATCCTTTACGACGTGGTAAATGCGTGCGGGAAACGGGGGTTGGGGGGACGTGGGCACAGTTAATCCCATGACCCCACGTCCCGTCCCCTCGGCTTCACAGTCCGGGCGCTATAAGTAGGGAGGGGGGAAGGTGCGGCAGAGCTCTCGCGCCCCCTCCCACTCATCTTCTTCCTCTTCTCATCCTTCGCTCCTGCTGCTGCCGCAACGCCGCCGTCGTCGTCGACCACCGGCGCGTTTCTCTTCTCCACGCCGCCAGCCGGAGCCATGGGCAACTGGGACGGATCGACGGTGATCGAGGATCACATCTCCTTCCTCCGCGACACGCGCCAGATGCCCAGCGCGGCCTTCATCAAGGCGCGGGTGCCGCCGGAGACGGAGATCTCGCCGGTGCCGCAAGAAGGTGAGTGGGTCGTCTTCCGCTCGCATTTCCTGCGCGGCTTCGGCCTCCTGGCGAGTGACTTCTTCCGCTCCTTCCTCAACTTCTACAATATTCAACCTCACCACCTTACTCCCAACGCCGTGACTCTGCTTTCCGCCTTCATCACGGCGTGCGAGGGCTACCTCGGCATCCTCCCCACAATCGAGCTGTGGGGAGCATTCTTCTACGGATAGCTCGACACCTCCACCAAGGAGATGGCGGCCGAGTGCGGGGCCTTCATCGCCGTGCGCCGGCCGGCGAAGCGGAACACCTTCCCCGTCATCAAGCTGGCGCAGTCGGTGAAGATGTGGCAGCAGTCTTATTTCTACCTCAAGAACATGGACCCGGCTGCCGACTTCCTCAACCTGCCGGCCTATGAGGCCAGCCCTCCCATCGGAGCTCGTACTTCCTGGAAGTACAAGCCAAAGCCGGTGTCAGTGGACGCGGCGGCCGCCATCGGCCGACTCCGAGTGCTCCAGGAGGCAGAGGGCCTCGTAGCCTCCGACCTCCTTATTGCCTTCGTCGAGCGCCGGGTTCTCCCGCTCTAGAGACGCCCTCATCCGATCTTTCGGATGGGCGGACACCGCGATCCATGCCGGCTGTGCACGAAGGGGATGCCGCCTGCCGAAGTTTCGCGGATGGTGAATGAGATCTCCGACCTCAAGGTGTCGGAGGTGGAGTGGTGGTACGGGAAGCGGCCATACTCCCGTCACAACCCTCCCCCAACTGTAAGTTTCTTCACTTGGTCTTTGGAACCGTTTCCTTCAGCTTCGTTTCTCTTTATGACGCCACCCTCCTTGGTCGCAGATTTATATGTCCGAGGCGACGGCCGCCCTCCTAGGGCCGGGTGATGCCCTCCAGGCGGACAGGGCGGAGAGCGATCTGGACGACCCCGATATGGGGGCAGTCGCCTTGGTTGACGACGCGACAGGCGGCGGGGGCAGAACGGATGGCGGTAGTGGAGCAGGCGGCTCCGAGGGAGGCGGCGGCGTGGAGGCCTGGCCTGATGACGACGAAGATGAAGACGAGCCGCACCCTGCCCAGAGCTCCGCCACCACCGGCGCCGGCCTCTCTTCTAGAACCCCCGCTCAAGGCGGCAAGCGCAAGCGGAAACAGGGTGCGACCCTGTTCGGCAGCATTCCGAAGAAGCCCAAGAAGCCGGCCGCAATGACCAGGCGGAAAGAAACCGTGGCCAAGGCGGCCCAGTATCAGAGGCGGCCGAAGGTGCCTGTTATGTTGTCGGCATAAGTATCCTTCCTTCACTCTTTGTATTTTTGTCATTTTGATGTGAAAGCCTTCCGACTTGTTTTCTTGTTTCAGGGCCCCGCTGACCCTCGAGAAGTCGAGCGTCGCCTCGGTCCTCAGGTCGGCAACGACCTCCTCGACCAGTCGATGCATCGACTCGGCTGTCGACCTCCAGGAGGCGACAGAGCGGAACACGCAGGAGGCGCGCGAAGAAAAGGCCGGCCGCCTGGCCAGGGAGCAGGCGGCCTTGTCTGCCGCGTCCGCCGAGAGGGCGCTGGCGCAGGCGGAAGCTCAGGCCGCGGAGAGGGAGAAGCTCGCGGAGGCCGCACGCCGCCAGGAGCCGCTGCTTGTGGCGCCCCAGAACACCGCGCCGCCTTCGCCTGAATTCGAGGCGACGGACGGAGGAGCAGGTGGCGACTACCCGATCCAGGAGCAGGAAGGCGGCGACGTGGCCATGCCGGACGTCTTTGTGCCGCCACCCCCGCCCCCGCCGCCCCCGCCAGCCAGCGAGCCACGGGACGAGCAGCCGGTGGCGCCGCCGGTCATAAGTACGGTGGTGACGGACCTGATCCCTGCGGTCCGTCAACCTGCGCCGTCGGCTGGAGAAGGCGGCCTCAGCGCCGCGGCCACAGGCGGTTGGCGCCGAAAGCTCGTCGGCCCCTGATACCGAGGCGACCAGCACCACACTGGCAGGCTGGATACACGGGGGCGGGACTGGTGCCTTGAACCAGGCGTCTCTTGACGTCCAGGCCAAGCTCCGGGCGGAGGGGGAGGCCCTTAGGCACTGCAACGAGGCCTACTTGGAGTCACGTACTTCTATCCGCGTAAGTTGTCCTTGGCTTTTTTCTTTGAATGATCTTTTTTGATTCTCTTGTGGGGGCACGCAAGCGCACCCACTGGGTGTTGTCCCAAGTTCCGGGCCGGCTGCTGAGTAGGCGGGTCGGAACTTCATCTTGCGACTGTCGACTTCTGACTTCTTTGATGTCTCTTCTGCAGGATTATCATAACTTCCGTGCGGCTGCCTACAACTCCAAGGTCCGGGAGTTGGAGGTGCAGACTGCCCATCTGGCCGAGTGCCGGCGTAAGTTTCCTTCTTCCTTCTTCGCGGGGGCGCGCTGGCGCACCCGCGGGCTGTAGTCCCCGAGGTTCGGGCCAACTGCTGAGCAGTCGGGCCGAATCTCCTCGGTTTTTTCTTTCCTTTGCAAACTGCTTCTTTTCCGCGGGGACGCGCTTGCGCACCCACGGGCTGTAGTCCCCGAGGTTCGGGCCGACTGCTGAGCAGTCGGGCCGAATCTCCTCGGTTGTTTCTTTCCTTTGCTTCGTCCGCTTGACTGATGCTTTCTTCTTCTTTTTCTTTCTTCAGAGGCCAACGCCGCCCTGCAGCAGCAGCTGGGCGATGCCAACACCTCCCTGCGTGGCAAGGAAGCGAAGTGCAGCAAGCTGGCGGAGGAGCGGGACCGCCTGGTCGCCCAACTTGCCGAGCAGGCGGAAAGCCTCAAGGCGGCCCAGCTAAAGGCGGAGACAGTGGAGACCAGCCTCCTCGCCGAGTTTGAGGTCGAGCGCTCCGCGTGGGCCGACAAGGAGGTCCAGGTGACGGCCTGTTTCAGCAGCATCGAAGACTTGGTCGATGGTAAGCCTTCTTTTCTTGGTTTCTTGTTTTGAGCTGTCGGCCTTTGCTTATAGTCTTGGCCTTTTTCCTTCTGCCTGGACAGATTTCTTCCCGGGCCATGTTGTGGCCGCGATCCAAATGATCGAGGCCCAGCGTGAGGAGCAAAGGGCGGAGGGGGCGCAGATCGCCGCGGATGCCCCGCGGACTCTTGGCGAATAGGTCCTCAACATTCAGGCCCGGCTTCGGCCTGCTCACCGCTTGCTGAGCCGCCTCGAGCGCATCGGAGCCCAGGCGGTCTCCGCCCTCTGGCCAGGCTTGCCGGCTCCGCGCACCCCAAGTCGGACTGCCGACTGGCTGGAGGTGGCGGTCGGCCGCCTGGAAGCCTGGAAAGGCTCAGCAGCCCGAGCAGGGGCGCGCCGGGCCTTGGAATTCGTCAAGGCGTGGTACCCTAGGCTAGATCTAGCCCAGTTAGCCACGTTCCGAATGGAGCCGCAAGAGGGGCTTGTGGCGGTGGAAGCTGAGCTTGTCAACAGGGCGGCGGCGACCGCCAACTTAAACGACACCAGTGTCTTTGTCCTGGAGGTGGTCAAGGAAGGCCATGAAGCTCCGCACGAGTGGCTCGGGTTAAACCCAGAGGACAGCAAGGATTCGGCTGAAGTCATCGACTCCAGTGACAAAGGGGAGGACGGGGAGGAGGACGGAGAGGAGGAGGAGGAGGTAGACTAGGAGAGTGACGTCGACATGCCGGAGGTTGGGGCGGACAGTCAGGCCCAGCCCGACAGGGCCTCAAGCAACGAGTCACGCGTCGAGGCGCCGCCCGCTACTGGAGATGGCCAGGCAGGGGCCGATCAGCCGCCCGTTCCTCCGACGGGTGCCACCGACTCCGTCCTCCAGTCCTCTGCCACCCCGCCTGCCGCCGGCGATCCCTCTGTTCAGACGGAGCCGCCCACTGCGCCAGGTGGTGTAGCCGACTCCAGCGTCCAGCCGGAGTCCTTGGCCACGCCGTCCGGCACTGCCCAGTCGGATCCTCCTGCCGCGCCAGCCGGCACCGTCCAGCCGGAGTCTTCTATTGCGCCAACCGGCACCGCCCAGCCAGAGTCTTCTGCTGCGCCAGGCGGCACCGCCCGGCCGGAGTCTTCTGCTGCTCCTTAGGGTTTATCTGCTTTTTGCTTGCCATTCTGAACATTTTGTTAAATTCGCACAATTCCACCCTCGGGGTGTGTATCAAAACTCTGTTTGAATGCTGGCCGGAGGCCTTTATCTATGTAAATATTTATCACAGCTTATGCTTGCTGCGCCGACCTCCAGTCTTTTTCCCTTTTTCACCTTGGCTATTTTCCTTTGCCGCCAACCCTTTGGCTTTGCTTTCACCAGCCGAGCGGCTGCTCTGTGGACCGTGGCTGATTTGAGTGTTCTAGACATTTGTGATGGGGGCTAGGACTTAGCCGTTCAGAGTTTTTTGGTAATAGAGGCGGAGGCCGGCCGTCTGGCTGCCAAGCAGCCAGGCGGCTAAGTGTGATGCCGCCCTCTACTATATGTGTTTTCTTCCTTAGCCATTCTATCGTGTGGGGCACTTTCTACAACCTTTGCCTGCCATGTAGTCGCTCTGCGAGCTGTGGCTTCTGACAAAGGGAGTTTTGGTGCCGACACACCACTTGTCCGGCTGCAGGAGGCGGCATATTGTAGAAGGCGGCGAGGCTCCGAGCCGACTGGTCGGAGCCGGTGCCAGGCGGAAAGGATAGACTACACATTCTCATGAATATGACGCATATCATATAGATAAAAAGAGGCAGTCCCCGAGCTCTTCTCGGGGGACCCGTAGTTTTTATACATAGTGCAAAAGGTAGCGTGATACATACTGCTTTCAACTGTAAAACCTTCGGAGGAGGTTTGCGTTCCATGGCCTCTCCGTCTCCTTGCCTGAATCATCCCTCTTGCGCACTCTGGGCTTCTGGGCATCTATCAGATAGTAGGCATCGTTGCCCAACACCTTACTGATGATGAAAGGGCCTTCCCAAGGTGCCGAGAGCTTGTGCGGTCCGGCTGTTCGCACGATCAGCCGGAGCACAAGGTCTCCCTCCAGGAAGGACATTAGCTTAACCTTGCGGTTGTAGTATTGGCGCAGACTCTGCTGGTAGATGACCGACCGGCTGAGTGCCAACAGCCGGCCTTCCTCCAGCAAGCCGACGCCGTCTTCTCGTGCCTCCTTGGCATCTGCCTCGGTGTACATGGTGACTCTTGGGGAGTCAAAATCGATATCCATCGGGATGACGGATTCGGCACCGTAGACGAGGAAGAAAGGCGTGAAGCATGTTGACTTGTTTGGAGTTGTGCGCAGGCTCCAGAGGACGGCCGGCAGCTCGTTGAGCCAGCAGCCGGCCGAGCGCCCCAGAGGCTCGACCAGTCGGGGCTTGAGGCCGGACAAGATGAGGCCGTTTGCACGTTCCACTTGGCTGTTTGACTATGGGTGGGCAACGGACGCTAAGTCCAGGCGGATGCCCTGTGTTGCACAGAAATGAGCCATGGCCCCCGTGGCGAAGTTGGTGTCGTTGCCGGTGATGATGCTGTGTGGGATGCCGTATCGCATGGTGATGTCGGCAATGAAAGTCATGGCAGTTGGCCCATTCAGCTTCTTGATTGCTTTTGCCTCTATCCACTTGGTAAACTTGTCCACAGCGACGAGCAACTGAGTCATGCCACCGCGGGCCGTCTTGAATGATCCCACCATATCCAGTCCCCATACAGCAAAGGGCCAAACTATGGGAATCGTCTTGAGTGCAGAAGCCGGCAGGTGTGGCTTGGAGCAGAACCTCTGGCACCCTTGACACTTCTGAACTAGCTCTTTGGCTTCTTCCAGGGCGGTCGGCCAGAAGGACCCGTGGCGGAAAGCCTTGGCCACAAGTGATCTTGAAGCCGCGTGGTGGCCGCACTCGCCCTGGTGGATATCTCTGAGTATTGCTTGGCCTTGGTCCGACTCCACACACCGCTGATAAACTCATGTTACGCTTCGTCGCACCAGCTCTCTGTTAACTATGGTGTAAGCTGCAGCTCGCCTCTGCAACTGTCGGGCTTAGACTTCATCGGTTGGCAGCTCTTTATTCACCAAGAACTTGAGGATTGGTTGGGCCTATGAGGGCGCCGCAATTTCTTCGACTGCGACTACTGCAACTTGAATGAGGGCGGTTGGGAGGGTAGGCGGCGGGTTGGCAGCTGCTTCCGTCTGCTGTGTTGGAGAAGTCCCCGGGCCGACTGCTGAAGTCCCCGGGCCGGGTTCTGAAGTCCCCGGGCTGGGTGCGGCTGTAGCAGTCCCCAGGCCGCCTGTCGAGATCCCTGTGCCGGCTTCTGAAGCCCTTAAGTCGGATCCGACTGCTTCTAGAGGGGCCGGCACAAAGATGGAGTCTGAATCAGGAGACGGTTTGACAGACGACTTCAGAAGGCGGTGTAGGGCGACTCCGGCTGGTATTGCTTGTCGGGTGGAGCCAATCCGTGCTAGAGCATCTGCTTGCTCGTTGTCATTTCTTGGCACATGAAGGAACTCGCACCCATCAAAGTATATGCTGAGTTGCTGCACGAGGAAGCGGTAGCTTGCCATGTTTGCATCCTTGGCGTCCCAGTCACCTGACGACTGCTGGACCACCAAGTCGGAGTCACCATAGCACAGGATCCGGCGGATGCCGAGTTCCTTGGCAAGCCAGAGCCCATGTATGAGTGCCTCATATTCTGCTACGTTGTTGGAGGCGGCGAAGTGGACTTGCAACATGTATTTGAGCTTGTTGCCTTTGGGAGAGGTGAGGACGACGCCAGCTCCTAGGCTAGTGCGCATTTTCGAGCCATCGAAATGCATCCGCCAATGAGTGGAGTCTGGCGCAGGCGGCAAATATTGGGTCTCGGCCCAATCGACGAGGAAGTCGGCCAAGACTTGTGATTTGATGGCGGTGTGAGGCTGGTAGTAGATGGTGTAAGGGGCCGTGTCAATAGCCCACTTGGCCACTCGGCCAGAAGCATCTCGGCTCCCAATGATCTCGGCAAGTGGAGTTGTGCAGACAACAGTTATTGGGTCCTTTTGAAAGTAGGGCTTCAGTTTTTTGGCGGCAAAGTGCACGCCGTAACACATCTTCTGGTAGTGGGGGTAGTTTTGTTTGGAGGCTGACAATACTTCACTCAAGTAATACACCAATCTTTGGACTGGCAATGCTTTGTCCTTCTCCTTGCGCTCTACCACCATGACTATGCTGACAACCCGGCTGGTGGCTGCAATGTAGAGGAGCATGGGCTCCTTCTCAGTCGGAGCCGCCAGGATAGGCGGGGTTGCCAACATCTTCTTGAGCTGGAGAAAAGCTTCGTCTGCCTTGTTGTTCCACTCAAAAAAGTGGTCTTCTTCATGAGTTGGTACAGGGGAAGGGCCTTCTCGCCCAGGCGACTGATGAAACGGCTGACTGACGCCAAGCAGCCGGTGAATTTCTGCACATCCAGCAGTCGGGTGGGCACTTTCATCATCTCAATTGCTTTGATCTTCACGGGGTTGCACTCTATGCCGCGCTCTGAGACCAGCAACCGAGGAGCTGGCCGGCTGGTACTCCAAAGACACATTTCTCCAGGTTGAGCTTGATCTAGAATCGGCGTAGGTTCTCAAAGGTCTCCTTGAGGTCCTCCAGCAGCGTGCCATGCTTCTTTGTCTTCACCACCACATCATCAACATATACGTGGGCATTTCTGCCGAGTTGCTTGAGGAGGCACTTCTGCATGCAACGCTGGAACGTGGCGCCGGTGTTTCTCAAGCCGAACGTTACAGTCAGGTAGCAGAAGGCTCCAAATGGCATGATGAAGGCGGGCTTCAGCCTATCGGCTGGGTTCAGTTTTATCTGGTGATACCCGGAGTATGCATCCAAGAAACTCAACAGCTCGCATCCGGCTATGGAGTCTATTACTTGATCAATCCTTGGCAGAGCAAAGGGATCTTTCGGGCAGGCTTTGTTGAGGCTGGTGTAGTCAATGCACATGTGGCACTGCTTGTTCTTTTTCAATACTAGGACTGGGTTGGCCAGCCACTCTGGAAAGAATACTTCCATAATGAATCCGGCTGCTAGGAGCCGGGCTATCTCTTCTCCGACAACTCTTGTCTTCTCTTCTGACAAGCGGCGCAAGGGCTGCCTGTGGCTTGACATCAGGTCAAACATGTAGCTTGTTCTCGGCGAAATCCGTCGGAACACCCGGCATGTCTTTGGGAGACTATGCAAAGATGTCCCGATTTTCACGGAGGAAATCGATGAGCTCGCTTTCCTATTTGTTGTCAAGGCATGTGCCTACGACAACGTGCCTCTCCGGGTGCTCCGGGTCCAAGGGTATTTTCATTGTTTCGTTGGCCGGCTTGAACGAGCCCTCGGCGTCCGACTCCTTGGGGGTGGGCAACATTTCCGGCTTCTTGCCTGCCAGTGCCACCACCTGGTCAAGGAGCCGCTTCTCGGCAGCAATCACGAGGGACTCGGCCAGCCGGCTGCTATGTGCCGCGCAAGTGATCGATCTCTTGTAGTCTCCGACTACTGTCAGGATTCCCTTGGTACTCGGCATCTTCATCTTGAGGTAGGCGTAGTGGGGGACCGCCATGAACTTGGCAAGAGCGGGCCGGCCAAGCAGGGCATGGTAGGGGCTCTCAAGGTCCACCACTTCAAACCAAACTGACTCTCGGTGGAAGTGATTCTTGTCTCCAAAGAGGACATCAATCTGGGTCTTGCCGATTGGTGAGCAGGAAAGGCTAGGGACTATGCCATGGAATACAGTCCGGCTGGGGGTGAGCTGCTTCTGCTTGATTCCCAACTTCTCCATTGTGTCGCGGTACAAGATATTGATGCTGCTGCCGCCATCTATCAGGATTCTGGAGAAACGGGCGGCCTGCCTCTCCGTTGCAAGGGTTGCTTCTAAGACCAGAGCATACGAACCAGGGGAAGGCATCACTTCCGGGTGGTCGGCCCTGCTCCAACTGATAGGCTTCTCAGACCAATGCATTAAATCCGTGGTACTGGAGGCCACTGCCTGCACTTCTTGTTGTTGTTGCCGTCTACTGCGCCTGTCATCAGCCACGCTGGTAAACACAACATAGGCTCCATGCTCCTCTGGGTACTCGTCTTGTATGGCACCGACTGGTCGGTCCGCCGGCTGCTGAGGCTGAGGAGGCGGTGGTCCGGCAGGCGGGGGGGGGGGGGCAGGAGTCCATCTCCCTTGGCGATTTTGGTGAGCCAGTGACACTAGCGAGTGGTGTGGTTGGAGGGCTTCGCGCCGCTATGGAATTTGCAGGGTGCATCCATGGTTTGCTCATACGAGAAAGCTGGCAACCAATTGGTCTTGCCGCCCTTCTGCCGCTTGGGGGCCGGCTGCCCTTCTGGCTGCTGATTCTCGATCGTCGCCACCTGCCGGCTGGTGGAAGCCGGCTGGGTGGCCT
Source organism: Triticum dicoccoides (assembly GCF_002162155.2). NCBI lineage: Eukaryota > Viridiplantae > Streptophyta > Magnoliopsida > Poales > Poaceae > Triticum > Triticum dicoccoides. Next base: position 308,911,727 of record NC_041393.1, on the reverse strand, counting down.
TCCGCTTGTGATCTCCTGGTTGCTGTCGCCGACTGGTGTCACCAGCCAGAGTCCGAGGCGCCTGAGGGGCCACCTTGCCAGACGCGTCAACCAGTATTTCCGCCTTCATGGAGGAGTCGGTCGTGGCATGCTTGTCACCGATGACCAGCAGCTCATCGAGGGTCTCGGGCTCGTCGCAGAGGAGTCGGTGCTTGAGGAGGGTGCCCTCTTGGCACCCGACAGTGAAGTACTCGATCGCCTGCACCTCATGCACGCCTTTGTAGGAATTGCGCAGCTCGGTCCAGCGTGTGAGGTAGTCGTGAGTCGACTCTACGGGCCCTTGGACGCACAAGGAGAGCTGTCGGGGCTTGGGGGCCCGCTTGTAGGTGTTGGTGAAGTTGTGGATAAAGTCTTCGGTGAAATTAACCCAGCTGTCGATGCTGCGGGGCTTCAGGCTGTTGAGCCACGTCCGGGAAGTGCCCTGAAGCATGAGTGGGACGTACTTCACGACAACACGCTTGTTGCCGTTTGCTATGCTGACGGCCGTGGAGTAATCGACCAGCCAGTCTTCCGGCTTCACGGAGCCAGTGTACTTGGGCGTGTCTCGCGGGAGGGTGAACCCTTTGGGGAAGGGCTCATCCCGGATTCTGGGGCCGAAACAGGGCGGGCCCAGCGCATCTTCTTCTTCAAGCGCCAGGGATCGGTTGAGACGGTCGATCCAATGGCGACCATCATTCTCTCCGACTCCCTCTCAACGGCCAAGGCGGTCGCTGAGTGTCGGATGCGTGACAAGAGGCGGAGTAGGGTATCTCGCTCCACGAGGTGGGGGAGGCGGTAGGTCGCCTCGCTGCTCTACTGCACGAGGGCGGCCATCCTCGTCCCGCTCGATGGAGAGGTGTGTCCGACTATGGCTGGCAGCCGGCTCGTTGCCCTTTCCTTCACGGGCGCCACCAGTCAGCATCTGGGAGGTCATCCCATGATCTCGGCGTGGGGGCGGCTCATTGTTTCGTCCGAGTGGGACTTCGGCGCGGCAGGCGGCCTCGTGCTGCGCGGCTGCCATGTCTAGGAGCTGCTAGACTCGCTCCGTCATGAGGCGGTGCTCGTTGCCGTCGCAAATGTCCAGCTCATCCGTCACCGCCTGGGCGGCCCGGATGTTTTCCGCAGGCATGGACTAGACGAGGCGCTCCGCCCCAAACATGTTGGCGATAGTCGCGCCACGCTGCCGATCCATGCCGAGGCTGCTGGGGCCCTCAGGAGCCGGCATGCCGCCGACGGCCCGGTCCATCTCGCGCCGGTAGGCGTCCGAAAGCCGATGCATGCTGGCTAGGCGGCCAGCATTTTCGAGAAGCTGGAGGCAGCGTGCCTCCAGCGCCTCAGCGTCCGCGCCCTCGGGAATGGGCGTCGTGAGGTCGCGCAGAGCGGTGCGTCGAGGGGATCTTGAGCACGCCCGTCCGAATGCTCATCGCTGTTGATGACGAGTATTTCCATGACGGTGCTCCTGCCGATGTACTCGCGAGGAGGTGGCTCGTCGTAGACCACCACGTTGGTGGGGAACGCGTCAAGCGACGCCGTGTCGGAGTCGACGATCATCAGATCGGTCGAGCCGACGGACTCCAGGTCCATAGCGGCCTCGCTGGCGACATGGAGCTAGTCGAGGAGGCTGACGAGGCGGCTCTCAGGACAGCTTGTGCCCGTGTCAGAAGCCGGCTCGTTGGAGAGGTCGATCTCGCCGACGAGGTCAGCGAGGCAGCTCGCCGCGCAGACGATCTCCGCATCGTGCAGCGCGTCGGGGCTGACGCCGTCGGGCGTGCTAGGCTGGCTTTGCTCGCCAGGAAGGAATAGGGTTCCCGTCCAGAGCAGATCTCCGGGAGATGGTGCACCTCGCCCCACGGTGGGCGCCAAATGTCAGGGGTTGGATGCGACATATGCCAAAGGATGGCTTATCATGGTGGGAGCGAGTAGAACATCGCTGGTGCGTGGAAGCAGGATGAGGCGTAGACACGAACACCGGCGTACTTTACCCAGGTTCGGGGCTCTCCTAGGAGATAACACCCCTAGTCCTGCTTTGCGGGGTCTCCGCATGATCACTAAGGCACAAGTGATACAATGGTGCTCCTCGAGCTGTGTGCTAGAGGTAGAAGGAGGCAGGCTAGTTCTCTTCCTGCTCTAGGGGGTTGGCTAGTTCTAATGGAGTGGGAACCCTTTGCATGGGTGGCCTGAGGGGTTTATATAGGCCTATCCTCAGGGGTACAATGGTAATCTGGCCGCCTGCTGGGCCCGGCTGTCAGTGTCTCCAGCCTCCAGCTTCTCCGCCGACCGCTGGGGCCCGCCGCCTGGTGGGCCCTGCTGATTGGTTGGTGGCTGTTCATTGTAGCCGTGTCTTCAGTGATGGGGGCTTGGTCATCTTAGCGTGGCTACAGTCCCACCTCCTGGTGGGAGGACACTGTAGCCACTCCTGGTCTTATCAGCTTAATGGCACGTTCGCCTCGGGACAAGGGACGGCCGCCTACTGGAGGCCGGCCCCTCTCTTATCCGCCTGGTCGACCTTCCGCCATCTTCCTTAGGGTCACTGTCTGATAGGGCCCGCCTCTGGCGGGCCGTACCGATAGGCCGTCGTGGGTACAGGACTCCGCCTGCTCGGAGCGACGTCAGGGTAGATACGGCACAGTGCTCCATCGTGCGGAGATCTCCGTCTGTACGGAGCACTGTAGCCACGCCCGTCTCGAGCATGGGAGGCGACGTGCTTCACTGTAGCCATGCCTTGTCTTGTACTCTTGATGGGAGCTCGGCCGCCCCGTAGTCGTGAAGTAGTCGCCTGCCTGTAGCCGCCCTCTCTGGAGGGCGGCCACCAGGAGCCGGTCACTCGGAGCGTCGTAGTCTTGGGTCGACCGCCCTTTGGCAGCCGGCAGCTGAGCCAGCCGGCCCCAGAGGGCGGAGCTTCGGCTTGGGGCCCACCTAGGCAGAGCTGGCCCAAAACTCTTGATAAATCATGGGACTCTGGTGAGCCTACCTATGGCCCATTACTCCGACACTCTCTCTTCATACATGTGCACTTGAGGTGAGTCATGAATAATGTCACAGGGCAACACGGCCTCTGCGCCGTACACCATGAACAAAGGTGTATATCCGGTATAATGATTGGGCGTAGTCCGCAGCCCCCAGAGTATGGAGTCGAGCTCCTCCACCCAGTGCTTGTCTGATTCTTTCAGATACCACACTAATCTGGGTTTGCTGCCGCTCATAATAATACCATTAGCTCGTTCGACTTGACCGTTGGTTTGTGGGTGGTAGACGGAGGCGTAGTCGAGCTTGATGCCCAGATTAGCACACCAGGATTTCACCTCATCGGCTGTGAAATTGGAGCCGTTATCGGTGATGATGCTGTGTGGAACACCGTAACGGTGCACAACACCAGATATGACACTGGCCCGGCTTCGGCCATGTTAACTAGTTTGGCCTCTATCCACTTAGTGAATTTAACCACCATGACCAACATATATTTTTTCTTATGGCTTCCTCCTTTAAGGGGTTCGACCATATCAAGCCCCCAGACCGAAAAAGGCCAAGTGATGGGGATTGTTTGTAGAGAGGTGGGTGGCATATGGCTTTGGTTGGCGAAAAGCTGGCATCCGACGCAATGTTGGACAAGGTCCTGCGCTTTTGCTCGGGCCGTTGGCCAATAGAAACCTGTACGGAAGGCCTTGCTTACAAGGGCCCTAGCCGCGACATGGTGACCGCCGAGACCAGCATGAATTTCAGCCAAGAGTTGTCGCCCTTCTTCCTCAGAGATACATCTTTGAAGTACTCCGGTAGCGCTTTTCTTATAGAGTTCTCCCTCGTGAACCTTGTAGGCTTTAGAGCGTCGCACAATGCAGCATGCCTCATGATGATCCTCTAGAAGCTCTCGCCTATTAAGGTAGGCCAAGAAGGGTTCGGTCCATGGGGCGATGACTTCCATGATGAGGTGGGCCGATGGTGTAATTATGGTGGCTGAGCCCCTGATGATGTCGGTGTGTTCGGAATCTGGGGTTGTATTTGGATCCGGATTGGTGTTGCCGCTCTCCGCTTGCTGAGGGAGTCCAGGATTAGGGGGTCCTCAGACAGCCAGACTATATACTATGGCCAGACTGTTAGACTGTGAAGATACAAGATTGAAGACTTTGTCCCGTGTCCGGGTGGGACTCTGCTTTGCGTGGAAGGCAAGCTTGGCAATTCGGATATGTAGATCCCCTTCTCTGTAACTGACTCTGTGTAACCCTAGCCCCCTCCGGTGTCTATATAAACCAGAGGGTTTAGTTCGTAGGACAACAACAATCATAATCATAGGCTAGCTTCTAGGGTTTAGCCTCTATGATCTCGTGGTAGATAAACTATTGTAATACTCATATCATCAAGATCAATCAAGCAGGAAGTAGGGTATTACCTCCATCGAGAGGGCCCGAACCTGGTTAAACATTGCGGCCCCCACCTCCTGTTACCATTAGCCTTAGACGCACAGTTCGAGACCTCATACCCGAGTTCGCCGGTTTTGACACCGACATTGGTGCTTTCATTGAGAGTTCCACTGTGTCGCCGCGGTAAGGCTTGATGGCTCCTTCAATCATCTTCAACGATGCGACCAGGGTGAGGTTTTCCTCCCTGGACAAATCTTTGTATTCGGCGGCTTCATACTGCGGGCCAATTCGCTTGGCCATCTGGAGCAGATCGATAGCTACGCCCCTGGCCATCAGGTCAGGTTTGGAAGCTTGAACTACACCGCCGACAGCCCCGGAGGCTTGATCTTTGACGGATTCGAGGCCATGTCAGGTGCGCCGAACAGTCACAATGAGCATGACTTAGATCTGCAATCGGACGCTTCTCGGGAGATCACACCTGCGGCTGCCTGGGCCCTTAATCCGGAGCAGATCGTGCCATCCGAGGAAGGGGGGATGGACCCCGCCACGGAGGCCGCACACTCATTGACGATTGAGCCTAACACAAACCTCGCCTTCGATGAGGCCTATGTCATCAGAACCTCAGAGTCGTCTCCGGCCATAGGATCCGAACCGCGCACGTCCATGCCTATCGAATCTGATTGGGAACCAATCATGGAGTTTACATGCGCTGATATCTTTCAGCACTCACCGTTGGGCGACATACTAAATTCACTAAAATCTCTCTCCCTGTCGAGAGACTCTTGGTCGAACTATGTCCGGCTGGAGTGGGTAGCGGACGACAAAGAAATTTGTTCCCCACCCACCACCCACTTAATAGCCACTGTCAATAACTTAACCGACATGCTTGACTTCGACTCTGAAGACATAGACGGTATGGCCGACGATGTCGGAGAGGAACAGTAACCACCGCCCACGGGGTGCTGGACATCCACTTCATCATATGACATATATATGGTAGACACGCCCAGAGAAGGCGATGGTGAGGATGCAACGGAGGATAACCCCCTCGAGAAGCAACCAAAGCGACGACGTATGCACCGCTCTAAATCCCGCCACAGTAAAAACAGCGATAACAGTGCAAGAAAGAATAATACCCCGGTCGACTCCAAAGGAAACGACGACCCCATGGACCCAGCGATGGAGCGGGATGAGCCAGGGGACGCCGAACATAGTCCGGAGCCGATGTCCGATCACGGCGATGCCGATGGTAAAACTCATCAACCTGTCTCCGGAGAGGAGAACAGTCCGGACGACGATGCACTCATTATCCCGGAAAAACACCTGGAACAATAGAACCTCCATAGAAGGCTTATCGCCACAGCGAGAAGCTTGAAGAAGTAGAAGAAAAGGTTTAAGGCCGCGCAGGATACGCTCAACCGCAGATGGAACAAAGTGCTCGACACTAAAGAAAAATACGATGGCGATCGCCACACAAAGAGCTACCCAAAGCGCAAGCTACTGCCCGATTTCGATGACAAGGCCATAGAGCCCATTCCGCCCAAAAATAATACGGCCGATCCACCGGATCGACCACCCTGTGACCGCGACAGGGTGGCTAATGATGCCGCACACAAGTCAGCACACGATCTACGTGAGCTCCTATACAAAAAAGTCGGTATGCCCAGGTCCATCTACGGATCTAGGAAGCGTGCTACAACGCAGGATCACAGCCACCAAAACGATCATATTGATCGAATACCAGCTCAGAATCAACACCGAACACAACAACCGTCGACAACATGCCATGACATATCCAAATACAGGGGTGCCACCCACCCCCTGTGCTTCACCGATGAGGTACTGGATCATGAATTTCCAGAGGGATTTAAACCCATGAATATAGAGGCATACGACGGAATGACAGACCCTGGGATCTAGAATGAGGACTTTACCCTTCACATCCACATGGCTCGCGGAGATGATATCCATTCCATTAAATACTTGCCCCTCAAGTTGAAAGGACCAGCTCCGCATTGGTTGAAAAGCCTCCCCGAAAACTCAATTGGAAGTTGGGAGGAACTTGAGGATGCTTTTAGGGCCAATTTTCAAGGGACTTATGTCTGACCTCCGGATGCAGATGCTTTAAGTCACATAATCCCACAACCCAAAGAGTCATCCTGCAAGCTTTGGAATAGATTTCTCAAGAAGAAGAATCAAATCGTTGACTACCCGGATGCCGAAGCCTTAGTGGCTTTCAAGCACAGTATCCGAGACGAATGGCTCGCCAGACACCTCAGCCAAGAAAAGCCGAGGACAATGGTAGCCCTAACAAGCCTTATGACCCGCTTTTGCGCGGGGGAGGACAGCTGGTTGGCCCGCAGCAGCACCACGATCCAGGCACATCCGAAGTCAGGGATGGCAACGGGAAGCCGCGACGCAATAAAAAGAAGCGTCGAAATAATGAAGACAGCCCAGACAACACGGCGGTCAACGCCAGATTTAGGGGCTCTCTACCCGATCAACGGTAAAAGCCATTTAAAGGCAGCAGAGATGGACAATCCAGCCTAAACAAGATTCTAGACAGATTATGTCTGATTCATGGCACCCCCGAAAAACCTGCAAATCACACCAACAGAGAATGTTGGGTCTTCAAGCAGGACGATAAACTAAACGCCGAACACAAAGGGAGGGATATGCCAAGTGAAGACGAGGATGAGCCTCACCGGCCGAACACTGGGGGACAGAAAAAAATTCCACCAGATGTCAAAACAGTGAACATGATTTACGCAACTCATATACCAAAGAGGAGGCACAAACACGCACTCAGAGATGTATACGCTATTGAGCCTGTCACCCCCAAGTTCAACCCTTGGTCGGCCTGCTCGATCACTTTCGATTGCAGGGATCATCCGACTAGTATCCGGCATGGAGGGTCGACTGCCTTGGTGCTCGACCCAATAATTGACGGATACCATCACCCGAGTCCTCATGGACGATGGCAGTAGTCTTAATCTGATATATGAGGACACTGTCGCAAGATGGGGATAGACCCGTCAAGAATCAGCCAAAGCAGTACTACCTTTAAAGGAGTAATACCAGGTGTCGAGGCCCGCTGCACGAGCTCTCTAGTACTAGAGGTTGTATTCGATTCTCCTGACAACTTCCGAAGCGAAGAATTAATCTTCGACATGGCTCCATTCCGAAGCGGCTATCATGCACTACTCGGAAGAACGGCCTTCGCTCGTTTCAATGTAGTACCGCACTACGCTTATCTTAAACTTAAGATGCCTGGTCAATGTGGTGTCATTACAATTAGCGGAAATACAGAGAGTTCCTTACATGCGGAAGAATATGTGGCGGCTCTAGCAGCGGAACACTGAACGGTCTCTCCAACCATAATAAAGGATCGATCATTAAGACCGCGGACACAGTTAGACGAGTCCAGCGCACCACTAGTAATAGCAGCCCAGATAAACCTGAGCTCGGGTCGATGGATACACCCCCATAGGTGGGGCTAGGGGTTGCCCGCATGTAAAAAGGCCCATAGTTCGGCTTGACCCTATTAATACAATAATAGAGTGCATTTTCATAGTTTATTAAGAATAACCAACTTTTTGCATGAGTCTCTCACCCGGGTTTTTCCTTTTTATAGATAATCACTGTGCTACACCCTTCCAGGGTATGGCACAACGGAGACAAAGGCACAGACGTGTAGCAGGGCCCAACTCAAAGGTTTCTTTTTAGATTAAGACCCTGCGTAAACCTTTTTTAATGTCTCTTGTTGCCTCACACCCTCCGGGCACTCAACGCAACCGAGAGGGATGCTGGCGTCATTGGCATTTCTCCATGCCAGGCTAATGCATGTATGTGGAAATTCAGGGCTCATTATCGAGGGCGTTACTCAGCACAGTATAAGTTGTAAAAGTCCGAATACCTTAGGGAGTGTTCGATGTCGCGAGTTTGGCCTTATATGCATCAGCTCTGAATCATGTCTTTGGTCAATAGTTGGGTTTTCCCGGTCCCGTGTTTTGCTACCTTACGTTCCGCTCTATCGGCTAAGGCGGCACTGGGAGAACTACTGCAATTGTGCCCTGGTTCATCTGGATGAGCACCTTAGTAGAGAAAGCCGACAACTGACTGTCATGATACAGTGAGAGACTGGTCAACCACTCGATGACTCAGCGGAATCTTCGTGATTCCTCTGCATTAACGAAGGACCAGTTTCCCGGTCATGTACGAACATGCACCGTATTTGGATGAATGCGGAAGTACCAGGGGCTATATAGTAGCCCCACCGTCAAACTCCTATGGCTAAGTGAAAGTGTTAAAGCTATATAGTCCGATTGCCTTGCTCGCCGCGCTATCACCTCCTTAATGGACCAAGACGTTGGATCAAGTGTGATTACGCGCTTTACCGAACACCCCGCCATTATATGCGTGGGGGCTGAAGCCGACGACTGCAAACATTCAGGTTATATACATACATACATAAACGACTGCACTGGAGGCACTATAATACTTTCGGGCAAAAGTATAAACACAACCCTTCTAAGACTTCTTCAAAATAGTCCTCGTGCGTTCCCTGGCCTCCGGCCAGACCCCGGGATGCAATAGCAGTGGCCTCCATCCCTCCCCTATATGTCTTAGCTCGGGCAAGAGCCATCTGCGCACCCTCTATACACGTCGACCTCTTTACAAGGTCGGTATGCTGCACAACACGAAGGAATCGCTGCACTAAACCAAAATAACTGTCCGGCCTTGGTCCCTTCGGCCAAAGATGATCCACGGTAGACCTAATAGCAAGCCCGGACAACCTATGGAGCTCGGCCCAAGCGGCCATTTGTTCATTCAACGGCAGCGGACGCATCGGAGCACTGAACAGCGACCAGAACAACCTTTCCACCTCATGATCTCTCTGATCTTTGAAAAACTCAGTCGCATCAGCAGCACTCTTTGCCAAGTCCACATACGCATTTGCAACACTCCATAGCTGATCCAGAGGGGCATACTTCGGATCTCCAAACTTCATCCACAACAAAAAGGGCCTCCTGATACGGGGCTAACCCGGTGTAGGCCGATCTTTCACGTTTGGAGTGGGATACCTCGAAGAGCACGAAGAACACGAGGAAGAACGGGGAGAAATCACAAGGGGAAATACTCAAGAACAAGTCCAATCACACATCCACTAGACAATCAAACACACAAGATCACAAGGTACATGAACAACAAAGGGAAAGATACAAGGTAAGGTTCATCTCCAAGAGGAGGTCTTGATGATATCCTAGACGGATCTTCCCATGAAGGGGGGCTTGAATCCCGCGGGATCTTCTGACATGGAGGTCTTGAACTCCATGGGAGTGGTAGTCTCTCTCTCTCTCTCAAGAGTAGAGGTAGGAGCAAAGCTCACCTAAGATTGAGTTGTCATATTTACTAACCCTAACTAGGAGGAGGGGGAGGAGTATATATAGTCTTAGCCACGAAGGGGTAAGTGGGGAAGGGATATATGGGCCTTTCGCCCGACTCTGTGTGCAGGCACGCGCCGGATGTCCGGACTGGGGCCCGGATGTCCGTCCGTTCGCGGGAGGCCGGATGTCCGGGGCACGGGCCGGATGTCCGGGCTGGCGAGGTCGGCCTCGGTGTTCTCTGGACAGGGGCGCCGGATTTCCGGGGTTGGTCGCCGGATGTCCGGGCATTGCTGAAGCGCCGGATGTCCGGCCGCTGATGGTTTTGTCCGTCTCTTGGGGCCGATCCTGTGCGGCTGTCTAGGCGCCGGATGTCCGTCCTCTGCCCCAGATGTCCGACCGCTGTAGCTTCAGCATCTCCGTCTTCTTTCGTCATCGCTTCCAGGCTTCCCTTGCGGATGGTGTAGTTGTTCCTTGGCGCTTGCACTCCTCCTTGACATCCATGAAGCTCCGACAATACCTATGCATGCACACGGGAGAAGTGTCAAATAGTATACCATCCTCGAAGGGGTCAAGTGATCATGTGTAAAGGAGAAGATTCAGCTTTATATATGAGAAGTAGAGGTCGCACGTGTCACTTGCCAAACGGACTCTTGACATGGTGATGACAGTAGTATTCTCCACCTCATCCCCTCCCCCTTGGAAAAGATCCGACCTCGGATCGGAAACCAAATCACCATGGGAAATAGATGGCGGTGTCGTGTCGAAGTGGTCGATCACCAAGCACTCATCGTCTAGTAGCTCGAAATGGACACTCGCCAATGTTGCACCGTCTAATGATTCCTTCAAAAGAAGCAAGAACAACAAACACTTGGAAAAACAATGTGGTTAGCGTTAGTGCAAAACCAAGCATTCAAGAGGTGATTCACCAAACAAGTGTCGTCATCAAGCATAGCATCGGGTGTGACAAAGGATTGTGACATGGCATGTAAGCATATCAATTGAGCACAAGCAAAGATATCATGGTGACAAGGATGCAAATGTGAGGTAGAGATGCAAGTATGTGTGACAAGAGAATAAGCATCTACCTCAAGGTCATAGCAAACAAGCATCAAGCTCTCAATGAAAGGTCTATGGTAGGCATAAGAGTATTCACAACACCAAATAAAATGAAGTGTCTAAACACATGGGTCAAGTGCAAGACAATCCAAGCATAATTTGCATACGGTGTAGTGAATATAGTGTGGCACTCAACACAATAGAAAGAGCAATTGTTCATCATGTGTGAGGCAATCAAGTGAATCATGTGACAAGCAAAGGAACATGGCATATTTGAAGAAATGATCTTGGTGCAACCAACACTATGATAGTAGCAAGTAGTCCAAGAATTGGATGCAACACACAAGGTATATATCATGAAGCATGGAAATGTGGCAATCATGGGTGAAAGCAATATCTCTAACATGCGTGCAAATGGTGCAAGCAACACATGAAGTATGATCCACAATATCCAAGCTCAATAATGATGTCACCTTGCAAGCGTGTCCTTGTGCATTCTTCACAATGCCGAAGTTCTAGGAAATGTGGTGTAGAAGCGAGTCGTGGTAGGATGTATGAGGCTCACTCTCAAGAGCTCGAATTGTCAACTCACGTGAAGTGGAAGTTGACACGAAGTCCAAGTATCCTACACATGCACAAGACAAAACAAAGAAAGTATGTGCATGGTAGATGAACACATCATCCATCATGATGGTTCTCATCTTTTGCACATAACCATTATAAGCACAAGTGCGTGAATACTATGATGCAACAATGGCAATATTCAAGGCACTAGGTATACTACGCAAAGAGGTAAGACAAGCATGCTTCACAAGAAATATGTCAAAATCTCCAAATATATGCGAGAATGCTATGGGAGAAATCTCATTAGCAAGAATAATAGCATGGTTGCACTTAATACATGGCAAATCATCTAGCATTAGGGAGGCAACATATGGAGATATGTGACAAGAAGCAATAACAATCATGTGCGAAGCATATAGATGGTTGTCATCAACCGCATGAAATGAGCAAGTATGAATCATTGGTGATGCAACATAAGAAAGCATGGTAATCAAGTCATGCAAACTAGTGGAGCGAAGATGCAACACACTAGAGTAAATCATGGCAATCATGTCATGTGAGCAAATAATAGGCATAGACAATGCACATGACATATCGGAAGCACGAACACAAAGCAAGATGAAAGTATCATCATAGGAATGGTTCACAAAAGGAACATGGCAAGAACAAGCAATATATCCACCAAGCTTGCAAATACACATACAAGTACTAGAATCAATCATCATGTGTAATGCAAAGCATGGGTCACAAATGCATGGCAAAGGCATAGGAATGGGCATATCATGCAAAGTGAACATGGAAAGATGGGCATATAATATATAATGGACAACAACCCATAGCCAAGTGAGGGCCATGTAGAAGAAATGCGCGAAGTCTTTGCGTGAAGAGAGTGGTGGGAAAGACAATCCATGGGATCCCAAATCATCGTTGCTCTCTAGAGCTTGTTTTGTCAACTCGTGGGATTGCGAGGTTGACAAATATTCACGGGTACCTACACAAAAGAGACACAAACCAAAGAAATTGTGCGCATGGTAAATTTACACATCATCCATCATGATGTGTATGTGTGCTTGTGAGTTAGCACAAGATAAGCATCGCTCAAAGAAATTTGATGCATGGTATAAGAACATGCCATCCATCATGAAAGAATAGTTATTATGTATGACATGATGGGGACACAAATTGAGAATGCAAGTATATGGCACATCAATAGCATGTTTGTTCATGGGGGGCATATGGTGCACACAATTATTGGGATCATGCAATGAATGGGATGGATCAAAATCTCCTAAAATGGATGAGGAAACTATGGGGGTGTCCTCATGAGAAATATCACATGGAGAAAATGGACAACATCCAAAACAATGCATATCCGAAGCTAGGTGGGCATGGAATGGCATATGAGATAAATTATGCAAAGGGAGCATATCAATATCATCACAAGAAAAACAAATGCCAATAACCATGGGCTTGTCATCTATGCCATAAGTGCTAATTGGGTTTATTTTAATGGCATATGCATAGTCACTATGAAGAGATTGCAAATATGACATATGATTGATCTCATGCATAGCATATGACAAGTCAAGCGGATTAGCAAACATGATGTGACCTAAAGAATTGTCACAAGAAATCCTATGTACCATGGCATCACTAGTAATAGACTCCACATGAGAATCATCATACTCATCATAAATGGGCAAATCATCATATGGGGAAATCATACTAGCATGAAGCATGGTACTAGGTGGATCAACATCATGCAAGCAATCAATGCCAAGAATGTCCACTAGTGGGACTAGAGCATCACCTTCACCTATGTTACCTTTTGCATTCCACTCAAGTGGTGTAGGTGAGGTGGGAAAGACCAAATGGTGGTCATCTTCATCTTGATGGAACCATGTGGGGGTGCATCATATTCCACCATGGCCATCGTCTTGTCCAAAGGGAGGACGAAGTCATTGAGGATCGGCGCATCATCATAAATGGGACCTAGCACCAAATGAGAAGACACAATAGAAGTAGAGGTCAAGTTGTTAGAAATGCAAATGGCATCACGAGACCTATCAACTATCACACTCTCTCTATGTGGTGGTTCACTCACTCCCTCAAAATAGGTGAACTCAAAGTCGCATATGGTGGAGTCACTCATCTCATTCAAGTGGTGGGGATTGTGGCTATCCTCACATGGGAAGTGGGGAAACTCATCATACATGGGGCTGGTGGTGAAGTCACTCTCACTCTCAATATGGTGGCAAAAGTCACTCAAGTCATCATACGTCGCCGTGGTCAAAGGGAAAATCCCATGCTCAACCATCTCGTCATTGTCGCCATGGATGAAGGCCGAAGATGGCACATCATCACTCTCGACTCCAAAGATGGAAGCATCATCCTTGCTCGCCACCTTGTTGCTCGCCTCCAAAGCTTGGTCCTTGAGGGTCTCCGTAGTCGTACTCGTAGCTGCACCATCTTCAAAAAGAGTCATGGTAGACTCGGCACCATCAATGCCACAAAGAGGGGTGGTGGTGAAGTCGAACTTGGGAGCATCGTCTTGGAGCTTGTCGGGCTTGGACATCTTGGTGGTACTAACCTCATGCTCGTTCTCATGGAGCTTGGTCATCTCGAAGTTTGCTTGGGGTGGAGAAGCCTTGGCCTTCATGAGTTTTTGTTCCGCCTTGAGAGTGCCAATGTAGTAGTCGTCGATGGACTTGTAGTTCTCGAGGAAGATAGTCTTGGAGATGTCGTGCAATCCCATCATGAAGTGGAACTTCATCGAAATGGGGTCGTCCACGCCGGCTCATCGCAAGGCAATCTTCATCTCCTTGAAGTACCCATCGATGGACTTGGATCCTTGGATGGTGTTCTCCAATTGGCATGGAAGTTGTTCCGTGTAGGTTGGAGGCACGAACTCTCGCCGCAAAGTTCTCTTCATCTTGGGCCAACTCATGTCGTAGTACTCCGAAGGTGTGTGAAGCCACCATGCCAATGCGTAGTCGTGGAAGTTTCTTGTGGCGCACATCACTTGATCTTCGGGACGAACTTGATGTAGCTTGAGGTAATTGTCCATCAAACGCTCCCACTAGAGGTACTCCTCGGGTTCTTGAGTCCCATAGAAAGGAATCTCATTGTCGGTGTCGAGGTCGTAGTAGCTCGTGGAAGTCGCGGACTTGAGCTTGGGGACACTACTAGGGAAAAGCCTAACAGCAACACGGATTTTAGGCCTATCAGTAGCGCGGGCAGGAGCGCTACTGATAAGGTGCTACAGCTAATGCTTAGCAATATCGCTCCTAGATACACGCTACTACTAAATTGACTTAGTAGTAGCGCTTCGTCATAACAGCGCTACTGGTAATTAGTAGTAGCGCTTCCCCTTTCCCGAGCTACTACTATTATTTAGTATTTTATTTCTTTTTTATTTCATGTTGTATTCATACACCTTTACACAAGTTTTCATACAACAGGAATTTAGAGATTGTTTTTACATCATAATGAGTTATTACATCATGGGGTGAAAGAATCGTGGACTAGTTTCAAGTGGATGTCCATCCACTTGAAACTAATCCGCGGTTCTTTCACCCAATGATATAATAATATCATCATCATCATCGTATCATTAACAACTTATCATCATAATACATCATTGTCATATAACACCTCATTATCAAGTACTCCTCATTATCAACTCTAACACATTACCACATAATAAACATATTGTACCTCATAGGACCTACTAGATTCGATTAAGACCTACTACATTTTCTAAGGTAAAATACCAAAAAATAAGATAGCCCCTGACTCTCCATTATGGAGAATGGAGATTAGCCTGTCTCCAATTCTTGCCTTTCGCTGAATGTTACTTCCAAGAACCTTGCGAATGTCCATACATTTCTTCCATTCTTTGATGAACATGTGTTCACGGGTTTTAGAAATCCGATATGCACAGGTGAGCTCTGTAGATTTACCTGGCAGTATGTTCAGAACTGAGAGGCGACCATGCAAAGACATCAGATGAGGCAGACAATCCATCATGAGTTTCTTTTGAAAAACAAAATAATAACTTCATAGTTAGCAAATGATGTACTAGTTTTAGAAGTATGCAAAAGATGCACGGATGTCGTAATAGTAAAAATATCTTACCAGGGTATCTCCAGAGAAGTTACCGTGGTTCAACACATGCACTAGTGGCACGTATTCACCATAATTTGGAGGAGTTTGATAATAGTTATTGTAATTCTCAAGAAGAGTACAAAATGCAATCAGACAATTTTTCTCCTTATACGTTAATTCAGTGCCATCAGTGTAGTGGGTTTTATCTACCATCTTCCGCACAGTCTTTGAAGAATCAAAATAAGCTGTCAATGGAAATAAGCTATCAACTATTTTGAAATAAACAATATAAATTAGTTAATAACTATGTTTGAGAAACTCACATAGCGGTACAATCGGAAGCGTATCAACAAGGACCCAAATGTCCATATTGTCTTGCTCGATGTCAGGATCACCAAGATCCATGGTGACAATCATACACTCATAAAAACCATACATTTTGCAAAGTGCTTCCCAATTTTCGCAACCAAAATGGGTTACGCTCTGAGCATTGCATAGATTTACTTCAAAATCCATATCATGATGGGTCCTTAGGTGTATTTTCTTTGTTTCGAAATTTTCATAGTCTTCAAAACCCATCCTCTCCAAGACATAGCTTCTTGCATGGCATGGGATAAGCTAGTCGAATTGTAAAATATGAAAATTAGACGTTGAAATAGTTGAAGTCATGCTTAAATAGGAAAAAAAACACTTGTCGTTGTTGCGTACCATTTCACAATCGCAGGTCTCCTCGAGCTTAATGCTGAAGCGCCGATCTTCATCCAGCTGAACGAACCTGTCGCACATACCTCAATCGTCGTGGCACCAGCTACACTCCCCTGGGAGACTGTCGTCGTCCGAGTACGAGATTTCCTACGTTCATAATTCAAAGATTAAACTTGTACATATTCTAGCACACGTCATGCCAGAATTCACGAAAAAATCCGGCACGACCTTTGCTAAAAAAGGACATATCGAGCGCCTAAAAATTTGCCGGAACGGAAATTAATCAACACTCCGGCAAAACATAGGCCACTCGGAGATGTAAACTGAACATGAACGGCCACTTGGGCAACCACATATCCTATTTGAGCAACAACACAAGATATACAAGGATATTTGGCTGGTCTCACCTCGATGTCGGAGGGGGTTGGTGACTGGGACGACGGCGGGAATGTCGGAGGGGGTCGGTGATGGGGACGACGATCATCATCTGGAACCATATAAGTTATCACTAATGCATCCCGAATAATTGCTTAAACTAAAAAATAACAACAAATATGACATGTTCAACTAGTTTTATTAATTCAACTAGTTCTTACTAAATATAAACTTACTATAAATAGAAAAAACTAGTTCTTTCTAAAAATAAAGTAGTTGAACTAGTTATATTAATTATCTTACTAAAAATACATTAGTTCTATTAATTCAACTAGTTCAACTAGTTTATTAATTTACTTACTAAACTAGTTCAACTACAACTAAAGTAGTTCAACTACAACTACTATTAATCATACTGCCCTAGTTAACTAGTACCATCACTACTAGTAATTAACATCTACTACTACTAAAAATCTAGTACTAACTAAGCAACAACTAGTACTAGCTATGAACCCTAAATTAACATCTACAACTACTAAATCTAGTACTAACTAGTGGTAGGGGGTGGGGACGACGGAGAGGTAGCTAGGGGCGGCGAGGTCGAGGGCGATGGGAGGAGGGCTGCCGGCAGAGGAGCGAGGAGGGGCGGCCGCAGGAGGAGGGAGGAGGGTGGCGGCGGAGGAGGGAGGGGCGGCCGCAGGCGGAGGGAGGATGTGCCAGGAGGAGGGAGGAGGGACGGAAGGAGGGGAGTACCTCGGCGGTGGACGGACAAAGGAGGCGGCGGCAACGACGCACGACGACGGTTATCGGCACGGGGGCGAGAGTGAGAGTGTGAGTGAGGGTCGGTCGTGCGCGTGGGGATAAGGTAGGGATAGTTGTAGCGCGTTTGCCAAAATGCGCTGCAGCTAATCTGAATAGCAGTAGCGCTTTGCATATAAACCGCTACTGCTAAGTGTAACTATACAAAAAATACGTCAATGCAAAAATACATTGGCCATCAATGATCTTTTTGTGTACAATCTGAATTGTCAATATGAGTCCTCTCTGGTAGGAACCGGAGAGGACTCAGATTGCGGCCACAAATTTTACACATAGATTTCAGTGAAGACCAACTGGTTGTGGTAGTTTCAGAAATAACATATTTAAGGTGGTAAACACACTGTTCACGGAGCGAGGTGGGAGTAAACTTGTTGGCTGATCTTAGCAGTAGCGGTTTTCCTAGAAGCACGCTGCTGCTAACTTCTATAGCAGTAGCGCTGTTCAGTATAGTGCGCTACTGCTATAACTAGCAGGGGGCGAGGTCATGGCAATTATAGCAGTAGCGCGGTTTGCGGTGGATGAGCTACTGCTATTTTCCTGTCACCAGCGCGTTTCGGTAACATGTGCTGCTGCTAAGTAGCAGTTGCGTGGTATTTTGGGGAGCGCTGCTGGTAAGATTCTGTGTATAGGCTTTTCCCTAGCAGTGGGAGATTCTCTTGAGCGTAGTATTGAGGTTCTTGTTGGTGAAGATGTTGTATGTCCGTAGGCAAAGATGCCTTGAAGTCGCTTGGCGAAGATGCCAAGGGAGATGGCGAAGTCGTTGAGCGGTTTTTGGTGTTGAGCTCTTGACCTTCACGTTCTTGTTGGTGATGGTGTCGATGCCAATGTGATCTTGCTGAAGATTGTAGCTCGGAAGCATGTGCTCTTGAGCATCTTATCGAAGATGAGGAAGATCGCTTGTAGGACCTCATGAGGGCTTTGATCTCCTCCATTTGAGCTTGCATCTTGGCGTTGGAGTTATTGTTCGTGGCATCGAACTTGTTGTTGTTGTTGTAGACCGAAGGTGAAATGCCTTGCCTATCCATCACAAGACTCAAGTAGAGATGAGTAGGAAATGAGATAAACAATACCAAGTTACCTTTTCCCAAAGTTGAGGATGTATCCCGTTTCACTCAATGTGAAATGAAAGAATAGTGGAATTGGTACAAGAAATCCTATGTAACATGGCATCACTACTAATAGACTCCACATGAGAATCATCATACTCATCATAAATGGGCAAATCATCATATGGGTAAATCATACTAGCATGAAGCATGGTACTAGGTGGATCAACATCATGCAAGCAATCAATGCCAAGAATGTCCACTAGTGGGACTAGAGCATCACCTTCACCTATGTTACCTTTTGCATTCCACTAAAGTGGTGTAGGTGAGGTGGGAAATACCAAATGGTGGCCATCTTCATCTTGATGGAACCATGTGGGGGTGCATCATATTCCACCATGGCCATCGTCTTGTCCAAAGGGAGGACGAAGTCATTGAGGATCGGCGCATCATCATAAATGGGACCTAGCACCAAATGAGAAGACACAATAGAAGTAGAGGTCAAGTTGTTAGAAATGCAAATGGCCTCATGAGACCTATCAACTATCACACTCTCTCTATGTGGTGGTTCACTCACTCCATCAAAATAGGTGCACTCAAAGTCGCATATGGTGGAGTCACTCGTCTCATTCAAGTGGTGGGGATTGTGTCTATCCTCACATGGGAAGTGGGAAACTCATCATATATGGGGCTAGTGGTGAAGTCACTCTCACTCTCAATATGGTGGCAAAAGTCACTCAAGTCATCATACATCGCCATGGTCAAAGGGAAAATCCCATGCTCAACCATCTCGTCATTGTCGCCATGGATGAAGGCCGAAGATGGCACATCATCACTCTCGCCTCCAAAGATGGAAGCATCATCCTTGCTCGCCACCTTGTCGCTCGCCTCCAAAGCTTGGTCCTTGACGGTCTCCACGGTCGTACTCGTAGCTGCACCATCTTGAAAAAGAGTCGTGGTAGACTCGGCACCATCAATGCCGCAAAGAGGGGTGGCGGTGAAGTCGAACTTGGGAGCATCGTCTTGGAGCTCGTCGGGCTTGGACATCTTGGTGGTACTAACCTCATGCTCGTTCTCATGGAGCTTGGTCATCTCTAAGTTTGCTTGGGGTGGAGAAGCCTTGGCCTTCATGAGTTTTTGTTCCTCCTTGAGAGTGCCAATGTAGTAGTCGTCGATGGACTTGTAGTTCTCGAGGAAGATAGTCTTGGAGATGTCGTGCAATCCCATCATGAAGTGGAACTTCATCGAAATGGGGTCGTCCACGCCGGCTTGTCGCAAGGCAATCTTCATCTCCTTGAAGTATGCATCGATGGACTTGGATCCTTGGATGGTGTTCTCCAATTGGCGTCGAAGTTGTTCCGTGTAGGTTGGTGGCACGAACTCTCGCTGCAAAGCTCTCTTCATCTTGGGCCAACTCATGTCGTAGTACTCCGAAGGTGCGTGAAGCCACCATGCCAATGCGTAGTCGTGGAAGTTTCTTGTGGCGCACTTCACTTGATCTTTGGGATGAACTTGATGTAGCTTGAGGTAATCGTCCATCAAACGCTCCCACTCGAGGTACTCCTCGGGTTCTTGAGTCCCATAGAAAGGAATCTCATTGTCGGTGTCGAGGTCGTAGTAACTCGTGGAAGTCGCGGACTTGAGCTTGGGGAGCTTCTCTTGAGAGTAGTCTTGAGGTTCTTGTTGGTGAAGATGCCATATGTCCGTAGGCGAAGATGCCTTGAAGTCGCTTGGCGAAGATGCCAAGGGAGATGGTGAAGTCGTTGAGCGGTTGTTGGTGTTGAGCTCTTGACTTTCACGTTCTTGTTGGTGATTGTGTCGATGTCGATGTGATCTTGCTGAAGATTGTAGCTCGGAAGCATGTGCTCTTGAGCGTCTTCTCGAAGATGAGGAAGATCGCTTGTAGGACTTCATGAGGGCTTTGATCTCCTCCATTTGAGCTTGCATCTTGGCGTCAGAGTTGTTGTTCGTGGCCTCGAACTTGTCATTGTTGTTGTAGACCGAAGGTGAAATGCCTTGCCTATCCATCACAAGACTCAAGTGGAGGTGAGTAGGAAATGAGATAAACAATACCAAGTTACCTTTTCCCAAAGTTGAGGATATATCCCGTTTCACTCAGTGTGAAATGAAATAATAGTGGAATTGGTACTAGACTTGTTCACTCACACCTATCAAGTAAAGCTTATGCTAGAGCTTGGTGAGGATAGTGGCACAAAAATTTCATGAAAAATGTTAGCAAGAGTCAATAATGTTGAAAGAGATTCATAAATTCGCAAGCGAAACAAGTAGACCAATAGCAATATGTGGCACACAGAAACACAGAAAGGGATAGATAAATTGGGTCGTGCAACCAAGGAATGAGCACAAAATGTGGAATCCACAGAAAACGCTCGTGTTGCACAACTCAAGAGAGATGCTAGCACAATTCCTCAATAGGCAGATACGACACTTGTGCACAACCTATAAGATGCAAAATGGATAAACTTTCTATCCCAAGTATGCTATATATGTATGGTTCCCGGTGTTTTTCACACAATGATCCAAGATGATCAAGTATGATACCATATGATATATTTTGATGCTATGGCTATTGCTTACAAGATTCTTTCCTCTCTTTCTCTTTTGCTTAAAAGCTTTATTTCTTTTTTTTTGTAAGGGCAATTTTGCACAATGCACAAACCAAGATAGCAATTGTGACACAAGATATGATACCAATATATGCACCACGATGATATGGTATGTATGCTATGGGAAGTTTGATCACTAATGTGCACAAGTCACGTTGCCGGCAATACTCAAATGGCTAGTCTAGATAAGCAAGTAACACAAAATGGGATAGGGGTTAACAATGCAATTGCAAGGGTAATATACAATGGTGTCGTCGAGGTTACCATCAATTGTTCGTCATTTGTAAGCCAAGGACGGATGATAGTGAAG
Organism: Triticum dicoccoides; assembly: GCF_002162155.2. NCBI lineage: Eukaryota > Viridiplantae > Streptophyta > Magnoliopsida > Poales > Poaceae > Triticum > Triticum dicoccoides. The sequence goes on along the minus strand of NC_041393.1, from coordinate 308,890,358 downwards.
TGGTCAAAGTCGATGACAAACTCGTGGTGATGATGAGTAGCGGTATGCTCGATGTAGACCCGTTCCTCGTTAGCCGAAACACCCTAGGAAATGGACAAACCGCAAACTCAAAACTCCAAAGGAAAATGTCAAATGGTGGTAGCGGGAAAGCGGTGGTGGTTTGCACTTGGCAATGCGGAAGTGGAATGATGGGCTATACACGTGTCGGAGTTGAAGTTGCCGTCCCTAAGTAGCCGAAACACCTTAGGAGACACAAGCCACAACTCAAACAAGCTCGAACAAAATTGGGTTAAGTTTGGTTGGTGAAATGTATGGTGCGCAAGGTTATTTGAAAGTGGTGGTGGTGGTTGATGAAGAAGAAACCGTCCCTAAGTAGCCTAAACACCTTAGGAGACTCGAATCACTACTCAAGCAACCACTAATGCTATGGTGGACAAAATGGGTTAGGTTGCGGAAGTCGGTGGTGGTGTAGCGGATGATGTGGTGAAAGCCCTAGGCAAACTTGCCAAATTTTGGAAAATTTAATGGAGTCAAATAGTGTTGAAACCTATCTAAATGGATGGGGGATGTCAATAGCTACTCAACGAGCTAAAGAACGCGAAAATCGGACTCTGGATGAATTAGTTATGGTCAAAACGGTGAAACACGGAAGGCTAAAATGCCACGGACCGGATATCCAGGGGTAGGAGGCGGATTTCCGGGGGGTATGTCCAGAACCGTGCAGATTTGGTGCTCCAGGGCCCGGATGTCCGGCCCAATGATTCCAGATCTCGTTTGGGGCGGAAATTTTTGAATTGGGGGCGGAAATTGATGATTTCGAGGGCAAAACTTGATGGATTTTGTGGATGGAAGGTAGGGAAACTTGGGGGAAACCTAGATCCAGTTGAAACCAAGCAAATCCATGGATCAAAATCAACAAAACATCATCAAACCAACAAATCACAAAAACATTTGGGGCTATTTTTGGTGGGGATTTTCAGATTTTAGGACGAAATCAAGCAAAAGAAGGCTAGAAAATGATGGGAGGGACTCCAAATACGTGATAAATGTGTCTCATGATACCATATATGATACGGGGCTAACCCGGTGTAGGCCGATCTTTCACGGTTGGAGTAGGATCCCTCGAAGAGTACAAAGAACACGGGGAAGAACAGGGAGAAATCACAAGGGGAAACACTCAAAAACATGTCCAATCACACATCCACTAGACAATCAAACACACAAGATCACAAGGTACATGAACAACAAAGGGAAAGATAAAAGGTAAGTTTCATCTCCAAGAGGAGGTCTTGATGATATCCTAGACGGATCTTCACATGAAGGGGGGCTTGAATCCCGCGGGATCTTCACACATGGAGGTCTTGAACTGCATGGGAGTGGTAGTCTCTCTCTCTCAAGAGTAGAGGTAGGAGCAAAGCTCACCTAAGAATGAGCTATCATATTTGCTAACCCTTACTAGGAGGAGGGGAGGAGTATATATAGTCTTAGCCACGAAGGGGTAAGTGGGGAAGGGATACATGGGCCTTTAGCCCGACTCTGCGCGCAAGCAGGCGCCGGATGTCCGGGCTGGGGCCCGGATGTCCGGCCGTTCGCGTGAGGCCGGATGTCCGGGGCACGGGCCGGATGTCCGGGCTGGCGAGGTCGGCCTCGGTGTTCTCTGGGCAGGGGGCGCCGGATTTCCGGGGTTGGTCGCCGGATGTCCGGGCGTTGATGAGGCGCCGGATGTCCGGGCTGGCGCCGGATGTCCGGCCGCTGATGCTTTTCGCCGTCTGTTGGGGCCGCTCCTGCGCGGCTGTCCAGGCGCCGGATGTCCGGCCTCTGGCCCGGATGTCCGGCCGCTGTAGCTTCAGTAGCTCCGTCTTCTTCCGTCGCCGCTTCCAGACTTCCCTCGCGGATGGTGTAGTTGTTCCTTGGCGCTTGCACTCCTCCTCGACATCCGTGAAGCTCCGACAATACCTATGCATGCACACGGGAGAAGTGTCAAGTAGTATACCATCCTCGAAGGGGTCAAGTGGGCACGTGTAAAGGAGAAGATTTACCTTTATGTTGGTCGGATGTGTCACTTGCCAAACGGACTCTTGACATGGTGATGACCGTAGGATGCTCCGCATCATCTCCCAGCCGTGATATCTCCAGCTTCACGAAGCTCCTCGCTTGCCGCTCAAAATCCAGAGCGAATTTCCTTCGTTGTTTCCAAGGCCTTCTTCAGGTCAGCCGCTTTCGCTTGGCTTTCCTTTTCAAGGAGCTCATATCGGACGGCGGCATCTTTCAGGTCAACAGCCATCTTGGCTATTTTATCTTCTCTCTGACGATGAGCAGCCTGTTCGGCTCTTAACTCTTCAGCCGCCTTTAGGGCGGCCGCATCACTTATCCTGTCTTGTTCCTTGGCTTAGACGAGTTCCGCCCGAAGGGTCTCCACGCAGCAGCTCCATCTGCAGTCACACCATATTATAGATACTAGCATCATGCTCCTCTTAATATTTGTTGACCACCCGAAAATACATACCCTGTGCCTCGTCAAGCTGCTTGTTCACAAGCGCGATGTCGGCATCCGCCACGTCAAGTTGCCGTCTCAGTTCGGCAATATCAGCAGTCCGGGCAGCCGTCGGACCCTCAGCCGCCTGCACATAGAAGCAGCACGATCATTACCTGGGGCTATGATCCTCTATTTTCCACCTCTGGATGGCAACCAGAGTCTCAGGGGAAACTATCTATACAGAGCACACCTAGCATGTGTGGTACCGTAAAAAATACACATATATTACTTGGCGTACCCCAAAGCCTCTTAGTAGGCTCGTAAAAGCTTCATTCAACCCGCTTTTGGCGGATGAAATCCTCTCAACCACCGTACCCATTAAGGTATGATACGCCTCTGAAATAGCCTCTTGCTCCAGAAGACCCATCAGTGTGTCCGGTTGTGCACCGGACAGTCTCGGACTCTTTCTGTTGCTCTCCTTTGGAGCCAAATACTCCGGACTTCGGGCGGCCGAAGTGTTAACTTCTGGCCTTTGCGGATCAGGAGAAATCCACCGTGATGACACCTCAGGGTCATCCGCCCCATGAGGCGGGGAGGCAGGAGGAGGTGTTTCGCTCTCCATCATCTCCGAAAGAAGATCCCCCGAAGACGAACTCTGTCGAGAAGGGCTGCGAGACGGAGTGCAAGATGTATGTCTCGGTTATTGTTCTCAGAGATAAAAACAGGATATATTTACCAAAGTACTTTTGTTCACTTACAGCTCGGTTGAGGGCTGGCCCCCTTGCAGGCGATGTGCGGTAAGGACGCCCTCTGGGGTGGGCCCCCCTGGCGAAGGTTTCTTCCCTCGTTCGGAAACCTCCGTTTCCATGTCTTCAGAGGCGACCCTTTTCTTCCCGTGAGGATAGGGGACTCTCGATTCACCTCCCCGAATATCCTCCTTCGTGGAGGCACTTACTCCCCTGGTTTGGATGTGTCAGGTATGAAGCCCGCCTTTGGCTTCTCTATTTCTCCCTTCATCTTCTCCTAATGGCACCTGATTGGGCGTGCGCTCGAGCATCCTGGTTAGTACAGGATTCGGCGAGCCTTCGAGAAGGGGGACCGAACACCTGATCCTCTCCGCCTTTCTTAACCAGTCCTGGCCGAGAGCAATTTTTCAGAATGATGTTGTGACAAATAAAAAGACAGCATGTTCGGTCGCGGAATTACTTACTTGAGTATCTGGACGGTTACAGTTGAGACCCGCATCCTCGATGGTGTTCGGATACTTTATTCGTGATCCGAAGAACAATCCATACATCTCTTCAAGCGTCACGCCGAAGAATTGTTGAACAGTTCGCGGTCCTTCTGGGTTGAACTCCCACATACGGAGAGATCGACGTTGACATGGCAGGACCCGACGAACTAGCATAACTTGCATTACCTTGATAAGACTGACATCCCTCTTGAGGAGATCTCGGATGCGGCTTTGCAATGTCAGCACGTCATTCACTGGCCCCCAGTCCAGCCCCTTGTTGACCCATGATGCCAGTTGGGGCGGAGGTCCCAAACGGAAGGCAGGGGCGGCCGCCCGCTTTGTACCTCGGGGAGCTGTGATATAAAACCACTCCCGTTGCCATAAGCCAGACACCTCCGGGAAGGAACCCTTTGGCCATAGGGCGTCGGCGCCTTTGCTTACTGTAGCACCTCCGCACTCTGCGTGTCAATCATCGAGCATCTTCGGCTTCACATTGAAGGTCTTGAGCCATAAGCCGAAGTGTGGCGTGATGCGGAGGAAGGCCTCACACACGACGATAAACGACGCGATGTGAAGGATGGAATCCGGATCTAGATCATGGAAATCTAGCCCTTAATAGAACATGAGCCATCTAACAAAGGGATCAAGACTAAAGCCTAGCCCTTGGAGGAAGTGGGAAACAAATGCGACACTCTCGTTAGGTTCGGGAGTGGGGATGACCTGCCCTTGAGCAGGCAGCCTGTGCGGGATTTCGGCGGTCAGATACCTGGCCTCCCTAAGCTTCTTGATGTCCTCCTCCGCCATCCACTGACCTTGAAGGTTGGATCCGGACATGGTTGAAAGTCCGAAGCGCTTAGCCAAAGCCTTGGGTGTTGGAACTCGAGGTGGGGGAAGGGAAGGATCGAGCGTGGGAAGAAAAGGACAGGCCTTGGCCCCTTTATAAAGGTCATCCCCACTCCCGAGCCTTGGCCCCATTTGGAACTTGCCTAAAATCGAGGAGTCATACTAACGAGCACGGTTGGGTTACCCACACCCGTATTGATGAGAATCCCGTGAAAGGGGAACACGATCTCTGCTTCGACAAGACGTGCCAATAAAACAGCCTCGCAACACGTGCAGTGGCAGGCTGGGAAACTGGTTCATAATGACCGGGCCACGGTATGATGTCACACTCTGAAAAGTTGTCACCAGATTAGAATTGTGGAATATTATACTCTCTACGGTGGTATGTGGAATTTGTTTGCAGAGCCGGACATGATCCTTGTGTTCAAAATCTTCTATGGAGTATTCGGAGAAGGAACCCGCCTTGCAAGGCCGAAGACAATCTGCGCGTCGGACTCATCGTCATTAAAGCCTAGTTTAGGGGCTACTGAGGGAGTCTAGGATTAGGGGGTCCTCGGACAGCGGGACTATATACTGTGGCCGGACTGTTGGACTGTGAAGATACAAGATTGAAGACTTTGTCCCGTGTCCGGGTGGGACTCTCCTTTGCGTGGAAGGCAAGCTTGGCAATTCAGATATGTAGATCTCCTTCTCTGTAACCAACTCTATGTAACCCTAGCCCCCTTCGGTGTCTATATAAACCGGAGGGTTTAGTCCATAGGACAACAACAATCATAATCAGTGGCTAGCTTCTAGGGTTTAGCCTCTACGATCTCGTGGTAGATCAACTCTTATAATACTCATATCAACAATATCAATCAAGCAGGAAGTAGGGTATTACCTCCATCGAGAGGGCCTGCACCTGGTTAAACATTGTGTCCCCCGCCTCCTGTTACCATTGTGCACCTGGGTAAACATTGTGTCCCGCGGGACCCCCTACCCGAGATCCGCCGGTTTTGACACTGACACTTGCCACACCACAGATGGCTTGAAAAGCCTTTCCAGAAAGATGTTAGGTGGGACGGGGACACGCTTAGTGCCGATTCGGGCAAGGACATCCGCTGCTTGATTACTTTCTCGAGCCACATGGTGAAACTCGAGCCCCTCGAACCGAGCCGACATTTTGAGAATGGTGTTACGGTAAGCCACCATCTTTGGATCTTTGGTATCGAAATCTGGATTTATTTGAGATATTGCAAGGTTTGAATCCCCTCGCACTTCCAGGCGTTGTATGCCCATGGAGACGACCATCCGAAGACCATGCAATAAGGCTTCGTATTCGGCTGCATTGTTGGAGTCCGTGAATAATATTTGTAGGACATACTGAACAGTATTTCCAGTAAGGGATGTTAGGACAACGCCTGCCCCTAGGCCTGCCAGCATTTTGGAGCCGTCGAAGTGCATGATCCAGTTGGAATATGTGTCGTACTCTTTAGGGAGTTCGGCCTCTGTCCATTAGACGATGAAGTCGGCTAGTACTTGAGATTTCATGGCCCGCCGCGGTTTGCATGTAATGTCGAATGGGAGGAGCTCAATGGCCCACTTGGTAATCTGGCCCATGGCGTTGCGGTTATTTATTATGTCATTGAGTGGTACCTCGGAGGCCACCGTTATGGAGCATTCTTGAAAGTATTGCCGTAGCTTCCGGATGCCATAAAGACTGTATATGCTATTTTTTGGTAGTGTGGGTACCGGGATTTACATGGTGTGAGGACAGTGGATACGTAGTATACCCGCTTTTGAAGCTGGAATTTGTGTCCGTCCACCTCTCATTCGACGACAAGCACCGCACTAACGACTTGGTGTGTGGCCGGTATGTATAATAACATGGGTTCGCTAACGTTTGGCTCGGCTAGGATTGGGTTGCTTGCTAGAAGAGCCTTTATTTCTTCCAATCCGGCCATTGCCACGTCCGTCCACTCAAAGTGATCGGTGCGTCGGAGAAGGCGATAGAGTGGCAATGCCTTTTCTCCTAGTCTGGAGATAAAGCGGCTTAAAGCTGCCACACATCCGGATGTTTTGGACTTGTTTAATGTCTGTTGGCATAGCCAATTGTGACAAAGCTCGGATTTTAGCTGGGTTTACCTCAATTCCTCTATTGGAAACGATGAAGCCCAGAAGCTTTCAAGCAGGAATGATGAGGGAGTCCTAGATTAGGGGGTATCCGGACAGCCGGACTATATGCTTTGGCCGGACTGATGGACCATGAAGATACAAGACTCAAGACTCCGTCCCGTGTCCAGATGGGACTCTCCTTTGCGTCGAAGACAAGCTTGGTGATCCGGATATTAGATCTCCTTCTTTGTAACTGACTCTGTGTAAACCCTAGCCCCCTCCGGTGTCTATATAAACCGAGGGGTTTAGTCCATAGAGGTACAATCATAATCATCATAGGCTAGCTTCTAGGGTTTAGCCTCTACGATCTCGTGGTAGATCAACTCTTGTAATAGTCATATCATCAAGATCAATCAAGCAGGAAGCAGGGTTTTACCTCCATTGAGAGGGCCCGAACCTGGGTAAAACATCGTGTCCCTTGCCTCCTGTTACCATTAGCCTTAGACGCACAGATCGGGATCCCCTACCCGAGAGCCGCCGGTTTTGACACCGACATTGGTGCTTTCATTGAGAGTTCCTCTATGTCATCGCTGCAAGGCTCGATGGCCCATCTCGTTGTCAAGGATAACATCACCTCTAGGAGAGCACTGGCGGTAGGCCAAACTCTCCGACTAGGCGGCTTCGTCATGGCCGCCCGATCGGCTTCCGTGTCGACGATGGCCTCTCGGGTCATCAAAAACAGCCTCCACGTCAATTCGGAACTCGCTGCACAGATGGATCCAATGGAGCTCTCCTCCCTTAATGAGCTCTTGGGTCGCATCGCCGCTTTGGGAGTCGCTACAGACTATGATCGGATTGCGCTTAAACCCGACCAAAGGGATATTAAATCCCCACCGGTCACCCACGAGATAGCGGTAGTCGAAGAGCCACACATGGATTATCCCTCTATTTTGAGGACGAACTATGTCCGGATCACAGAGCTCTCTGAGCCGGATACCCGTTGAGGGAGTCCTGGATTAGGGGGTATCTGGACAGCCGGACTATATACTTTGGTCGGACTGTTGGACCGTGAAGATACAAGACTCAAGACTCCGTCCCGTGTGCGGATGGGACTCTCCTTTGCTTGGAAGACAAGCTTGGCGATCCGGATATTAGATCTCCTTCTTTGTAACCGACTCTATGTAAACCCTAACCCCCTCCGGTGTCTATATAAACCGGAGGGTTTAGTCCATAGAGGGACGATCATAATCATGATAGGCTAGCTTCTAGGGTTTAGCCTCTACGATCTCGTGGTAGATCAACTCTTGTAATACTCATATCATCGAGATCAATCAAGCAGGAAGTAGGGTTTTTACCTCCTTTGAGAGGGCCCGAACCTGGGTAAAACATCGTGTCCCTTGCCTCCTGTTACCATTAGCCTTAGACGCATAGATTGGGACCCCCTACCCGAGATCCGCTGGTTTTGACACCGACATTTGTGCTTTCATTGAGAGTTCCTCCGTGTCGTCGCTGCAAGGCTCGATGGCTCCTTCAATCATCAACAACAACGCGGTCCAGGGTGAGACTTTTCTCCCTGGACAGATCTTCGTGTTCGGCGGCTTCGCACTCCGAGCTAACTCGCTCGTCCATCTGAAGCAGATCGACAGCTACGCCCCTGGCCATCAGGCCAGGTTCGGAAACTTGAACTACACGACCGATATCCGCGAAGACTCGATCTTCGACAGATTCAGGCCTATGCCAGGAGCGCCAAACAGTCATGACGACCACGGCTTAGACCTGCTGTCGAACAATACTCGGGATATCGCACCTGCAGGAGCTCCGGACCTAAATCCGAGGCTAATTGCGACGTCTGAGGACGGGTGGATGGACCTCGCCCCGGAGGCCGCACACTCATCAGTGATAGAGCCGAACACAGGCTCCATCCCCAAGGAAGCCTATGTCATCGGACCCCCAGACTTGTGTCCGGATGTAGGTTCCAGACCGCGCGCCCCCGAGCCCGCCGAATCTGGTTGGGCTCCGGCAATGGAGTTCACCGCTGCGGATATTTTCCAGCACTCACCTTTTGGCGACATGCTGAACTCATTAAAGTCTCTCTCTTTGTCAGGAGACTCTCGACCGAACTATGTCCGGCTCGAGTGGGAAGCAGGCGACGAAGGGATTTGTTGCCCACCCACCACCCACTTCATTGCCACTGTCAATGATTTGACCGACGTGCTTGACTTCGACTCTGAAGACATCGACGGTGTGGACGATGGTGTGGAAGAAGAATAGGAACCACCGCCCACGAGGCGCTGGACAGCCACCTCTTCGTATGACATATACATGGTGGACACTCCCAAAGTAACCAATGGCGATGGGGCAATGGACGATAACCCCTCAAGGAAGAAGGCAAAGTATGGGCGTCATCAGCGCCGCTCCAAGCCCCGCCACAACAATACCGGCACATGAATCAAAAGCAATTCGGACGGTGCCGAAGATGAATACAATCCCAATCAGCCTGCCTTCGAGCAGGCCGGACATGCGACGGACGGATACTTGGAGGAGGACAACTACATGCCCCCCTCCGAAGACGAGGTGAACCTCGGCGACGATGAATTCGGCATGCCTGAGGATCCCGCAGAGCAAGTTCACTTTAAGAGACGGCTTATGGCCACGGCGAGAAGCCTGAAAAATAAGCAACAGAGGATCAAAGATGACCAATATGTGCTCACAGACAGATGGACCAAGGTCCTGGCAACCAAGGAATACAGACTCGACCGCCCCGCCAAAGGGTACACAAAGCACAATTCGCTACCTCAACCTGAGAAGAAGGCCCTAAGGCCCACACCCCTACGCCAATACATCACGGTCTAGGGAAATTTGCAGGAAACGCGAGGCAGCATAAATAAACCTCGACGCAACAGACATAAGTGTCACAAAAATAATGATGACGACCAAGACAAGGGAGTTGGTGCCGAATTTCGCAGCCCCTAGTACGGTCAGCAAAAAAAACAGCTCAGGCCCATTCGGCCCGGGCAGCATACTCGACCAACCATGTCAAGTTCATGGTAACCCTAGAATGGCGGCCAAGCATACCAATAGAGAATGCCGGATCCTCAAAACAAAGCGGCCGGTATTACGCCAGAAACAATGAAAGGAGATCTCAAACAACGAGAATCCCAGACCACCAAACATGGCGAGGTCAAAGGAAGATCCTCCGTAAACCAACAAGGGAATGGATGCGTACTCCTCGGGATGCTGACTCAACAATACAAGTCACCACATGGTACAAAAACACGGTCAATCATCTCCGATCACATAGACCGTCCGGACAATATCAACCATAGCAATTTAATTGCACCTACCATCAACCAAATAGTTTGCGGGTTCCATCTTACACGAGACCCTATGGGCATAAACAGCAGCCCAAACTCGCTGCGCCAGGACAATATTTGTTAGATAGGTACTGACCGCTCGAGGATCAAACCCATTAATGACATCTTTTAAAAAGATGCCGTCCCAGGTGCAAAGGCCAAGTTTTACAGGCCCACCACCCTGGAGGTTGTCTTCGGACCACCAAATAAATACCACGCCGAAGAATAAGTCTTCGACATTGTCCCCTTATAGAGTAACTACCGGGACGAACCGCGTTGGCTAGACTCAACGCGGTACAACATCAGGCCAAACCCACGTGACATGGTCACAATAATGGGCAAGGCCGAAGTCCACCCGGAGAGTGGAAATTATACTGCCGCTGAGATAGCGAGTGGTGCCCGTTTATCGAACTTCGGTTTGGCAGCCAACCACCCGGATACCAACAGAGGAGTCCGAGCTACTTTATGGCAGGATAGCTCGGCTCGGCCAGACTCCGATCAGGCACCCGCGGCTCAGCCACCATATGACATGCAACTGCCCCTAAGCATTTGTCTTTACGGACTGACTTTTGCGCAGAACAGGACTGGCGACATGGAAATAGCTCGGACGCACAAGGCGGGAACACATAAGTACCCCCGAAGGAGACAGTCCGGATACACTTCGGATCCGCACACAGCCTCCACCAGTCCGGCCACGACAGGTTCCGCCAGCACACCTCTTTTCATAAGCATAAATTGTACTCATACACATAGGCGTGCCACTCTGCTACAATATGTAGACTTAGATAACACATACCGGCCGTCGTTCCTCATTGACGCCTTTTTCGTCACAACGGCACCCGCACATAGTGTCATGCCCCATTATGCCAGGGGCTTCATAGTACTCATAATATGGCAACAAAGTCCGGTCACCTTCTCGGTCGCTCGGCGCCCCGAACTTATAGCACTATATGCACCAGCTCTGAATCATGTCTTGGGTCATTAGTTGGGTTTGCCCGGTTCCCATGTTTTGGTACCTTACGTTTCGCTCCATCGGCTAAGGTAGCGCTGGGAGAACTACTGCGATTGTGTCCCGGTTCTTCCGGACGAGCACCTCACTAGAGAAAGCCGAAAACTGACTGTCATGATACGACGAGAGCTGGTCAGTTGTTCGAGAGGTTGTAAAATCTTTAAAGATCCATTCCGCATAATGCCATAACAAATGCAAAGTGTGATGGATCGGCCTTCCGATCAGGCGCCGTTAGAGCCCCTTGTACGGTCTTCCGAACACTGGGGGCTGCACCTACCATACTCGAATTCCTATGGCTAAGTGAGAGTGATAAAGCCCTATAGTCTGATTGCCTAGTTCGCGGTGATGAACACCTCCTTCACGGAACCAAACATGGGATAAAGAGTGTTCAGGTATGTCCTGAACACCCCCGTACTTTCTACATGGGGACAGAAGCCGACGACTGGCCAACTCTCAGAATTTATATATATCGAACGGCCGCACAGGAAGAAAAACCTTCATATAACAAGCAATAAACAATAACAGTGCTAGTATCCCGCATTACGAAGGACAGCATGACTGCCCTCAGGGAAATATAGTGTCTTTGGTACACTGTTCTGCCACAAGGCTGGCTCCTTTCAGGACATCCTCATAATATAATTCGGGCTTGCGATGCTCCTTACCCTCCGGTGGTCCCTCAGTCATCAGCTTTTCAGCATCAAGCTTCCCCCAGTGCACCTTCGCACGGGCAAAGGGCATGCGCGCACCCTCTATGCAGACCGATCGCTTAATGACTTCGAACCAAGGGCAAGCACCAACTATCCGCTTCACGAGTCTGAAGTAACTACTTGGCTCAGCGGGCAACAGCCGGACAACTAAGTCCTTCATGGCTAGTTCGGCCGCCTGGTGCAGTTCGACCAGCTGCTTCAGTTGATCGATAAAGGGCACCAGATAATTCGGCGCCATATATTGCGACCAGAAATGCTTCTCTGCAGACTTCTTATCTTCAGTCCGGTAGAATTGGGTAGCATCAGATATATTGATAATTGCAGAAAGCATGATAAAGCGTCTCCCTCGGAATATGCCAAGTAAACATGGAATATAGCGATGACTTACCGGACTTGCGGAGCGGGACAGTTGGTACCCGCGGTCCTCAGCAGAGCCTGGCCACGGTTTACCAGACTTGAAGAGCACCTTCCAGATGTTCTTGTGTGAGGAGCCGTAGAGCTCCCGTAGGGTCTGATGCTCGGCTGCATCGTATTCCCACAAATTGCAGGCTCGGTGCTGGCAAGGGAGAACCAGGCAAACTAACATCACCTGGACTACATTGACAAGTTTGACATCCTTGTCTACCATGCTCTGGACGCGTGTTTGGAGCACCGACAGCTCATCGGATGAGGACCAGTTCAGGCCCTTCTTGGGCCAGGACGTGAGCCGCAGCGAGGCTCCGGATCTAAATTCAGGAACAGCGGTCCACTTCTTACCGCGCGGCTCGGTGATATAAAACCACTGCTGCTGCCACTCCTTGACAGAATCATTGAAGGTACCCGTCGGCCATGTGACCTTGGGCATCTTGCTCACCATGGCGCCGCCGCACTCAGCATGCTCGCCGTTAACCACCTTGGGCTTCACATTGAAAATCTTCAGCCATAAGCCGAAGTGGGGCGAAATGCGGAGGAAGGCCTCACACACGACGATGAACGTCGAGATATTGAGGAAAGAATTAGGGGACAGATCATGAAAATCAATCCCGTAATAATACATGATGCCGCGGACAAATAGGTGAAGGGGAAACCCGAACCCGCGGACAAAATTAGGAAGAAACACGACCCTCTCATGGGGCTCTAGAGTGGGGACGATATGTCCCGCCATCAGAAGACGGTGGCCGATTTTCTTGGCCAGGTACACGACCTCTCGGAGCTTTTTGATATCCTTCTCCTGGATGGTAGAGGCCATCCATTTGCCTCCTGCTCCGGATCCGGACATCTTCAGAGATCCTCTCTTTGGTGGAGAAGACGAGTGCTTGGGCGCTAGGGCTCAAGCAAAGAGGAATGGACGAGCGGATGGGAAAGGCGTGGGTAAAGCGGGAGAGATCTTATCTCTTTATAGAGGCAATAAAAGCTTTTGCGCCTCCCCACTTGCCTAGTGGAACCTGCTCGTTCCCCTCTCGCCGCTATTGGCGGTGCGATTGGGCTGCCCATGCCCGTGTAAATGAAAGCCCCGCAATAAGGGGAACACGATCTCCGCTTCGACGACACGTGCCAAGGAAACTGCCTCATGATATGTGCGGTAGCTGGCTGTGGGAAGACGGTTCAGTAATGACTCAACCGTGGTGTCGTGTCACGTTATCTAAAGATGTCAACAGATTATATTTGTGGAATATCATTCTCTCCGTGATGGCATGTGAAGATCGTCTTGCAGATTCGGACACGATTTAAGTGTTCGGTAATTAATTTGGAGTATTCGGAGATGGAACCCTCCTTGCAATGCCGAAGACAAACTGCGCGCCGGACTCATCGTCATTGAAGCCTGGTTCAGGGGCTACTGAGGGAGTCCTGGATTAGGGGGTATCCGGACAGCCGGACTATATACTTTGGCAGGACTGTTGGACCATGAAGATACAAGACTCAAGACTCCGTCCCGTGTCCGGATGGGACTCTCCTTTGCGTGGAAGACAAGCTTGGCGATCCGGATATTAGATCTCCTTCTTTGTAACCGACTCTGTGTAAACCCTAGCCCCCTCCGGTGTCTATATAAACCAGAGGGTTTAGTCCATAGAGGGACGATCATAATCATCATAGGCTAGCTTCTAGGGTTTAGCCTCTACGATCTCGTGGTAGATCAACTCTTGTAATACTCATATCAACAATATCAATCAAGCAGGAAGTAGGGTTTTACCTCCATCGAGAGGGCCCGAACCTGGGTAAAACATCGTGTCCCTTCCCTCCTATTACCATTAGCCTTAGACACACAGATCGGGACCCCCTACCTGAGATCCGCCGGTTTTGACACCGACACCCGTTCGCGGGAGGATGTGACCCAGACCCCGAACTTAGAATCACGCAACGGGCTGGAAAAATCGGGCAACACCCCGGAGCCCGAGCTGCCAAGCCGGGAAGCTCCTCTGCCCTTGGTCGTCAGATTAGATCAGAATCCAGATTTAACTGCGCCCACCTACCCAGACGTAAGCCGTCTCTCCCATATCAGACAAGAGCCCCAAGAGACAGTACATCGCTACTGGGCCAGATTCCTCCTTGCGATAAACAAGGTCAAGGACTGTCGCGAGGAAGACGCAATCTCACTCTTCTGCAAAAATTGCATGAGCAAAGGGATCCTTAATGCTATAAGTCACCGTGACATAGTACACTTTGCCGACTTAGCAGCCATAGTACAGAAGTACCGTGCGATGGAAAGTGCGTGGAAAACCCAAACAGACTTTTGGGATAACCCGGCTCTCGCTAAACCCTTCCTCCGAGATAAAAGGGCAAACTCTCGTAAGTTACCCGATCCAACTCCCAAAGAGCCAAAGCCCACTCCAGGGCGTGGAACCATATTGGAAGAATGGCTCAATGGGCCATGCAAAATTCATAGCTCGTCGGATACTATGCCAACGCATAGCTTTAGAGCATGTTGGATACTCCGACAAGTAGCAAAAAGCGGCGAGGATCTTCTTGTAAACCATAAAGCAGAGCAACATCCCGCCGAAGACTACAATGCGGTACTGACAGTCTTTGAGACTTTCGCCTCAAACAACAGACGCAAGCGAGTTCATCAAAATTTCACTGAAATCTGCCACGTGGCAAAAATAAATGCATGGAACGACACTGTTATAACTTTCAGTGCCAGTGACGAACCTCAATTCCAGACAGTCCGGGCACCAGCCGCTTTGGTCCTTAGCCCAATTGCGGACGGCTTTCGACTCAATAAAGTACTCATGGACGGCAGAAGCAGATTAAACTTGATCTATGAAGAAACACTCAATAAGATGGAAATTGATAGAAGCCGCATTGAGCAAAGTGGCACGACCTTCAGGGGAATCATCCCTAGTCGGGAGGCACGATGAGCGGGAAAAATCACACTCGATGTGGTATTCAGCACCCCGGAGAATTACAGGTCCGAAGAAATCATGTTCCAAGTGGCTCCTTTCAGCAGCGGATACCACGCCCCTCTAGCGCGGGACGCATTCGCGAGCTTTCCAGCTATGCCCCATTACGGTTACATGAAGCTTAAAATGCCCGGACCCAATGGAATCATCACCCTACCTAGTGATCCGAACGTCGCACTCCGCGCCGAAAATAAAACTGCACCACTAGCCCTGGAAGCATTCTCTGAAGCCCTAGTGGCCGAAGAACTAACAACGCTACATGCCATAGTGGACAGGGACGACGTGATACTCGACAAACGACCCAAGTCCACCTCATTTAAACCCGTAGACGAGATAGTCAAATTCCAGGTCCATCCAACGGACCCCACAAAGACGGCTTCCATCGGGACACAGTTGAGCCCCACAATGGACGTTGCACTACGAGACTTTCTACGCGAGAATTGGGACATTTTCGCCTGGCATCCTTCAGACATGCCGGGCATCCCACGAGGCTGGCCGAACACAGCCTCAATATACGGAAAGGATACAAGCCAGTCAAACAGACTCTCAGGCGCTTCTCAGAGCCTAAACGACAAGCCATGTGAGAAGAGCTATCCAAGCTACTCGAGGCGGGATTCATCAGAGATATCAAGCATCCAGATTGGCTGGCAAATCTGGTAATGGTACCAAAGAAGGACAAATCCTGGTGCCTATGCGTCGATTTCAAAGACCTCAACAAGGCATGCCCCAAGGATCCCTCCCCCTCCCTCACATCGACCAAATCATCGACGCCACCACAGGGCACGACTCACTATGTTTCCTCGACGCATACTCCGGATACCATCAAATAAAGATGGCAGAGTCCGACCAAGCCGCAACGGCCTTCATAACGCCATATGGTCCCTTCTGCTTCAACACTATGCCTTTCGGGCTTAAAAATGCCGGCGCAACCTATCAACGCATGATTCAAACATGCTTGGAGAAGAAAATCGGCAAAACTGTGGAAGCATATGTGGACGACGTGGTCATAAAAACAAGACACGTCGAAACCTTAATAGATGACTTGAGACTTACGTTCGACAACCCAGAAAAATGTGTTTTCGGTGTACCCTCCGGGAAGTTGCTCGGCTTCATCGTTTCCAATAGAGGAATCGAAGAAAATCCGGCAAAAATCCAAGCTCTGTCACAGTTGACCATCCCAACAGACCTCAAGCATATCCAGAAACTAACTGGATGCGTGGCTTCCTTAAGCCGCTTTATCTCCCGATTAGGAGAAAAGGCACTACCTCTTTACCGCCTTCTTTGACGCACTGAACACTTCATCTGGACGGACGCAGCTGCGGCCAGACTGGATGAAATAAAGACCCTTTTGGCCAGTAATCCAGTCCTGACAGCGCCAAATATTGGTGAACCTATGCTACTATACATAGCTGCAACACATCAAGTTGTAAGCGCAGTGCTCGTCGTTGAATGAGAAGCAGACGGATACAAATTCCCGCTCCAAAAGCCGGTATATTACGTGTCCACTGTCCTCACCCCATGCAAATCCCGATACCCACACTATCAAAAGATAACATGCGCGGTCTTCATGGCATCCCGGAAGCTACGACACTACTTCCAGGAGTGTTCGATTACGGTGGCCTCCAAAGTACCACTCAACGACATAATAAACAACCGCGACGCCATGGGACGGATTGCTAAATGGGCCATCGAGCTCCTTCCATTCGACATAACATACAAACCACGGCGGGCCATTAAGTCCCAAGTATTGGTTGACTTTGTCGCCAAATGGACAGAAGCCAAACTCCCTAAAGAGTACGACGCATACTCTAATTGGATCATGCACTTCGATGGCTCTAAAATGCTGGCCAAATTGGGAACAGGTGTAGTCCTGACTTCCCCCACCGGAGACACGGTCCAATACGTACTCCAAATAATATACACAGACTCCAACAACGCAGCCAAATATGAGGCTCTGTTGCATGGTCTTCGGATGGCAGTCTCTATAGGCATTCAACGCCTGGAGGTGCGCGGGGACTCAAACCTCGCAATATCACAAATAAGCGGAGATTTTGATGCCAATGATCCGAAAATGGCGGCCTACCGCAACCCCGTCCTCAAAATGTCAGCTCGGTTCGAGGGGCTCGAATTCCACCATGTGGCTCGAGAAAACAATCAAGTGGCGGATGTCCTCGCCCGCATCGGCGCTAAACGCGACCCTGTCCCACCTAACATATTCCTGGAAAGGCTGTTCAAGCCATCCGTGGTATGGGAAGGGGAATCCAGCGACACTAGCCCGGAGCCAAATACAAACCCAGATTCTGAACCATCTGAGGTAATCGGGGGCTCCGCCATCGAAATAACACCTTCGGCCCACGAAATCATGGTTGTAATCGCCTCGGGGACCGAGCCTTTCTTGGCCTACCTAAATAGGCAGGAGCTCCCCGAGGACCAAAATGAAGCACGCTGTATTGTGCGGCGTTCCAAGGCCTACAAAGTCCATGAGGGAGAACTCTATAAGAAAAGTCAACCGGAGTACTCCAAAGATGCATCTCCGGAGATGAAGGGCAGCAGCTCTTGGCTGAAATACATGCCGGACTCGGTGGGCACCACGCTGCGGCTTGGGCACTTGTCAGCAAGGCCTTCCATACAGGTTTTTATTGGCCGACAGCCCTAGCAGATGCGCAGGACCTTGTCCAACACTGCGTCGGTTGCCAGCTCTTTGCCAATCAGAGCCATATGCCCCATACCGCTCTCCAAACAATCGCTATTACTTGGCCCTTCACGGTCTGGGGGATGGATATGGTCGGACCGCTTAAAGGGGAAAGCCATAAGAAAAAATACTTACTAGTCATGGTTGACAAGTTCACCAAATGGATAGAAGCCAAACCAGTTAAAACGGCCGAATCCGGACCAGTGATAGACGTCATATCAGCGGTTGTAAACCGTTACAGCGTCCCCCACAATATCATCACTGACAACGGCTCAAACTACACAGCCGATGAAGTGAAAACTTGGTGCGGCAACATGGGTATTAAGGTCGATTACGCCTCCGTCTACCATCCCCAAACAAACGGCCAGGTCGAACGTGCAAACGGTCTCATTATGAGCGGCATCAAACCCAGACTAGTGCGGTCCTTGACAGAATCGCACATGCACTGGGTCGAGGAGCTCGACTCCGTACTTTGGGGGCTGTGGACCACGCCGAATTGCACCACCGGATACACACCATTTTTTATGGTGTACGGCGCAGAAGCAGTACTACCCTGCGACATAATCCACGACTCACCTCGCGTGTGCTTGTACGAAGAGAAGGAAGCCGAGTTAGATCGGCAGGACAACTTAGATGCCCTGGAGGAAGAGCGCGATGTCGCAAAAGCCCGTTCCACATTCTAGCAGCAGCATGCTCGAAGGTATCAAAGCAGAGAAGTGTGGGCCAAAACTTACAATATTGGCGAACTCGTTCTACGCCTACCGGAGAAGAAGGACAAGCTCAAACCTAAGTGGGAGGGTCCCTTCATTATTGATAAAGTTCTCACCGGAGGAGCGTACCGCCTGCGTAATGCATCCGATAACAGACTCGAGCCGAACCCATGGAACGCGGCCAGACTCCGGAGATTCTACGCGTAGTGCCGAACTCAGTGTTCGTCTCCTTACCCATGCTCTTTTAATTATGTTCCCCACTTTTTTTCCTTTCTCGCCCTTTTTCCCTTCTTCACACAAAGTATTCAATACAGTGCGGACGCTCGAATGACTCTGGCTGCACTATGTGTGTTCACCATACCTAGGGGCTTCCTATACGGAAGCTAAATATAATTACTTTTATGGCTTCCTGCCTATCACATATGTGTCCTTTTTCCATATGTGCCTTTTCTTCACCATTATATGCATCGATATGACTTAAGATGTGGCCATGTTGGGTTGCCTGGCTCTTGAGTTTATGCCCTACATTCCCGTTAATTCGGCTAGGGCATAAGGGGAGCACCTCTGCGATTGTTACTGCCAGTTCAGCCGGATGTGTACCTCAGACTGGGTGAAGCCGAAAGCTAGCGTTCTTAAGGGAATATTCGGTCGGTGAACAAAAGATGTTTCTTTCGTTTATTACAACATGAATCCCCAGAAGTTTTGTATCCTAGTTTTTGTTTGCAGTTCGGACATGTACATTGATGCATGCGTACCCAGAGAAAGGAACCCCTAATGGAACTATTCTCCCTGGAAGATGTTTCTTACTACCCATGTAATATAACATAACTAGTTGGCTACTTGTATGTTCAAGCAATTATGACCCCTACGCCTGGTTTCCACGCATACCCCGGTTTTGCATAACTGCGCGGGTATTCGGATACACCCCGGACTGCCGAATTCGGGGGCTGAAGCGAAAAGGTCCGCCATGACAAAAGAATTTTAATCCGGCTAGGGACTACATATGTTCATTGAATTACATAGTCACTTGGACTGACTATATTCTTCCTCTATACCATCCAACATGCTATCTAGCTTGCAATCCTGTTGGGAATACTTTGCGGCTAATGCCACCTGGTCATACACCAGACTCACGGGAATCTCTTGCCCATCCGGCCCCGCCGGTCCGACTTTGGCCATATGGTTCAGGTCAAGCTTGGTGTAGCGCGTCTTCACCATGGCCCAGGCTTCCCTTGCGCCTTGTCAGCATGCTGACACCTTCCTCAACCGGAAGTGCCGCCGTGCTCCCTGGAGCATATCCACAAGCTCCCCCATGCCTCCTGGCAGGGAAGAGGATGGCCACAAGTCCTGGGCAAAACCCTGCATCACCTACCGAATTCGTTCATGCAGTTGTGAGAGATCTTGAAGTAAATTACCTGCGGACCTGGGCATCTCCTCTTCAGGATGACCCGTCAACATACCTACAGACATAAACTCTTTTAAAATGCTACCTCGCCAAACTGTACTGCAGTTCGTTTAGGCACTTACCATAAATGCCCCGACGAAGCCTCTTGTTCACCTTAACAGAGTCCGCCAGCTGAGCTCGAACATCTGACAATTCGACGCCCAGCCGGACGTTGGCATCTTGGAGATTATTTTTTTCCTGCCTAACCTGCGTAAGCACACGCTCGTCAGCCTCTAGCTGTCTTTGGAGATACGACTCGCTATCTCTTAGGATCTCCGGATTCGTCCCGGGATTGTCTGCAGAATTTTCTGTTAGACTTATAAAGCAAGCCAATTACTAACTGGTATATTTCTTTAAGATTTCTCTATTGAGACAAATGTTACCGGAAGGGGCCCTCTGGGATCCCTCTAGTTTGGCAACCGCGGCCCTCAGCTGGGTCTTGCACTCCTCCAGCTGTTGAGACAATTGGGTATTCTTCTCTACAAGGATCTATGAATAAAATGATCCTTAAGTCAGTTGTTCCAACCGCTTCAAGTCTCAGGGGCTACTGCCATACATGCTTATCAAATTTCCTCACCCGTATATCTTTTGCATTCCAGTCCGTCGCTCGGGCGAGCCTGCCTTGAGCAGCTCGGATGTATGCGTCTCCCGAATTGAAGGCATTAAATGCCTCTTCGGAAAAGATGCTATTACGAAGTACGGCCCGTCGGCGCCGGTGATTCATGGCACTCTCTACTTCGGAATTTGTGGCAGAGAGCATATATGCATCCTCTGTCGAAGGACAATTCGGCAACGGCCCCGGATCGGCCTCCTCTCTCGAAGCCGGTTCTGGAATCCGGCTGGTAGAGGCGTGACCGGCAGGATCTCTGCATATAGTCTGGCGACTTCTCTTTCTGCCAGAACATGAAGGATGTTGTTACATTTCAAACACGATAATCATAGAGCAAGTTTTTACCATACCTCTGTAATGGTGTTTCGGCCCTAACTGCTTTCCTCTTAAGCTTGCCTGACACGGACGCCCTTTGCCGACGAGCCCTAGGGGCTCGGCGCTGCGTTCCGATGGTCGTCTCTATAAAAATATGGTATTTTATGCATAAGGCATGATATAAGAAAGGAGTCCTCTTCAGAGGATAAGGTTTCAGCTTTGCTTACATGCGACACAGGTAGAAGTCCGGGATAGTCGGCAATAATAGACACCGAGGCGCCATCGCAGCTGGCCTGATAAAACGTCCCGTTGACAAGCTCCATGGATATATCTGGATCTTCTTCAAGTCCTAGATCGAAGGCCCTTCCGGGCTCCTCTGGCTGCAAGGAGGGGTTGTTGAATCCTTCCACGACCCTCCTCAGTTCCTGCTCAGAAATATCGAGGTAAATGATTGTGATGAAGGGCGCCAGAATGCATAGAGTGGGGGAAAGAGTGACGACTTACCCAGCTTGGGGGGTTGTACATGGAAAATCCATCCCCCGGTTTAATATAAAGGAATTCTTCTTCTTCTTGTTTATACAAATCGAACAGTATTCTCGCCAAAGCAGTGTCGGAGTCCGGACCTTTACGTCCACAGCAAGTGGCATCATCTTCCCCGTTGAAGTGTCACATGGGCTTCCCCCGATATTGAAGTGGATGCACCCCCCGCATTATACATATTGCTATAACCTCGACTATTGTCAGCCCTGATTTGTCCAGTGTCTTTATCCTGCTCATCAGGAAGTGGACTTCTCTGGTATCATCCTCTTGGGGCCCCCGAGGGCGCCAACTTCGGCGTGTCTTTGACGGGGCGTTATTGAACTCAGGGAGGCCCGTCCGGATTGGATCCGGAAGGGGAACATCATCAACATAAAACCACTCCGAAGGCCAGTTTTCAGATGCCTTCTTGGGAGTACCGGCCAGGTATCCGGTTTCCGCGACACGCCATATTTCGGATCCGCCCACTTGACATATGGATTCCCCCTGGTTGCGAGGGATGAGGCAGAACAACTTCTTCCATAAACTGAAGTGAGCCTCGCAGCCCAGGAATAATTCACAAAGGGCGACATATCCTGCGATGTGCAGCACTAAGGCGGGGGTGAAGTTGTCTAACTGGAGGCCGTAGAACTCCAGGAGCCCGTGAAGGAATGGGTGGATTGGAAACCCGACGCCCCTTAGCAGATACGGGATGAGGCATATTCGCTCCCCCTAGGATGGATTAGGAGATCTCTCCGCTTGCTCCCCGCCATTATAGGTGGCTAGTCCGGCTCAAACGGGGACCATGAACACCGGTGGAAGAAACCATTGGGTCTGCAACTCTACTAAACGGCTATGGGGAACAAAACATTCTTCCAATCACCTGGCCTAGACCTAAGGGAGCGAGAAGAGGAGCCGCGGCGGCCGGCCATGCTGGGATTATTTTTTCTGGATGCATTCTGTTGATGCTTGCTCAAGGGAAGAAGGTGAGATTTGGGTCTAAGGATCCCCGTCTCTTCAAATATATGATTTGTTTGCAGGGCCAGGGTGGCAAATGTAAAAATGCTCCGGCTCCTCGTATTCGCTCGACATGTGGAGATAGCCATTATTGAAGCACAGAAGTCGAGGAGTACAACATTGATGGGAAGTCGGACATTGTTTGTTACAATGGGTACTTTGGAGTATTCAGAGATGGAACCTGCTTGCAATGCCGAAGACAAACTACGCGTCGAACTCATCGTCATTGAAGCCTGGTTCAGTGGCTGCTAAGGGAGTCCTGGATTAGGGGGTATCAGGACAGCCGGACTATATGCTTTGGCCGGACTGATGGACCGTGAAGATACAAGACTCAAGAGTCCGTCCCGTGTCCGGATGGGACTCTCCTTTGCGTGGACGACAAGCTTGGCGATCTGGATATTAGATCTCCTTCTTTGTAACCGACTCTGTGTAAACCCTAGCCCCCTCCGGTGTCTATATAAACCGGGGGGTTTAGTCCATAAAGGGACAATCATAATCATCATAGGCTAGCTTCTAGGGTTTAGCCTCTATGATCTCGTGGTAGATCAACTCTTGTAATACTCATATCATCAAGATCAATCAAGCAGGAAGTAGGGTTTTACCTCCATAGAGAGGGCCCGAACCTGGTTAAAACATCGTGTCCCTTGCCTCCTGTTACCATTATCCTTAGACGCACAGATCGGGACCCCCTACCCGAGATCCGCCGGTTTTTAACACCGACAAACACCGAAAACACACTATTCCGGATTGGGCTTGATGTCATATGTTCAGAGGTTGTTGAATGTGAGATGCAGATCGTCTATTAAGGACTCGACGTGCCGAGTTTTGATGACTACGTCATCCACGTATGCTTCAACTATCTTGCCTATTTGTTTCTCCAGGCATGTTTGAATCATGTGTTGATAGGTGGCATCGGCCTTTTTGAGCCCGAAAGGCATAGTGTTGAAGCAGAAAAGCCCGTATGGGGTGATAAATGTCGTTGCGGCCTGATTGGACTCCTTCATCTTGATTTGATGGTATCTGGAGTATGCGTCGAAGAAACATAGTGAGTCGTGTCCTGTGGTAGCATTGATACTCTGATCGATGCGTGGGAGGGGAAAGGTATCCTTAGGGCAGGCCTTGTTAAGGTCTCTGAAATCGACACATAGGCGTCAGGATTTATCCTTCTTTGGTATCATTACCAGGTTTGCTAGCAAGCCCGGGTGTTTTATCTCTCTGATGAATCCAGCCTCGAGTAACTTGGCTAGCTCCTCTCCCATGGCTTGTCATTTAGGTTCAAAGAAGCAACGTAATGTTTGCTTGACCGGCTTGTTCGGCCAGCCTGCGTGGGATCCCTGGCATATCAGAAGGGTGCGAGGTGAATATGTTCCAGTTTTCGCATAGGAACGCCCGTAGTGCGGCGTCGACCGTGGGATCCAGCTGTGCCCCGATGGATGCTGTCTTCGTGGAGTCCTTTGGGTGGACTTGGAATTTGACTATTTCATCTACTGGTTTAAAGGAGGTGGATTTGGATCGCTTATCAAGTATCACATCGTCCCTATCCACCGTGGAGCGCAACGCGGTTAATTCTTCGGCCACGAGGGCTTCAGACAATGCCTCGAGGGCCAAGGCGATGGTTTTGTTTTTGGCGCAGAGTGCTATGTCCGGATCACTGGCAAGAGTGATGACTCCATTGGGCCCGGGCATCTTGAGCTTCATGTACCCATAATGGGGTATAGCTTGGAAGCTTGCAAATGCATCTCGCCCTAACAAGGCGTGATATCCACTGTTGAAAGGGGCCACTTGGAAGATTATCTCTTCGGACCGATAATTCTCCGGTGTGCCGAATACCACATCGAGTGTGATTTTTCCCGCACATTGCGCCTCCTGAATGGGAATAATTCCTTGGAAGTTCATGCTACTTTGCTCAATGCGGATACTATGTATTTCCATTTTGTTGAGAGTTTCCTCGTAAATGAGGTTTAGTCCGCTACTGACGTCCATAAGCACTTTGGTAAGCCGAAAGCCGTACACAATTGGACTGGGGACCAATATGGTTGGTTCCTGGACTGTTCTGAATTTTGGTTCATCACTCGCGTTGAAAGTTATGGCCGTGTCGTTCTAGGGGTTTATTGCTGCAACTTGGCAGACTTCGGCGAGGCCGCGGAGTGCCCTTTTGCGCCTATTGTTTGAGGCGAAAGTCTCAAAGGCTGTCAGTACTGTAGGGTTGTTGTCCTCCATGGGATGTTGCTCTGCGGTATTTTTGGTGAGGTGATCCTCGTCGCTCTTGGCCGCCTGCCGGAGTATCCAACATGCTCTAAGGCTGTGGGTTGGTATGGTATCTGGTGTTGTGTGTATCTTGCATGGCCTGTTGAGCCATCCCTCCAGAACGGTTCCGCGCCCCGTAACGGGCTTTGATTTTTTTTGTTATTGGATCAGGCGACCAACGATGATGCATCCTTTTTGTCCGGACGAGGGGTTTAGTGGAAACCGGTGGCTCCCAAGAGGCTCCCTGAGTTTTCCAGGCGCTTTCCATTGTGCAGTACTTCTGTACTATTGTTGCCAAGACAACGAAGTGTGATACGTGACAGTGGTTGATTGCATTGAGGATTCCCTCGTCCGTGCAATTTTTGCAGAATAATGAGATTACGTCTTCATTGCGGCAGTCTTTGATCTTGTCCTTGACAAGGAGGAATCTGGCCCAAAAGTGATGGACCATTTCCTGGGATTGCCGTCTGATGTGGGTAAGATCGCTTGTATCTGGGTGGGTGGGTGTATTTAAGTCCAAACCCTGACCCAATCTGGGATCCAGAGTTTGAGAAATTTCCGAGCTTAACAGCCCGGACTCTGGAATATCAGCCAATTTTTCAGGCCCACAGTCCGACTCTAGGTTCGGAATACGGGGCATGTCTTCCCGCGGGCGGGTATCCGGATCTGTGAGCTCAGAAATCTGAACATAGTTCATCCTCAATATAGAGGAAAAGTCATCGCGTTGCTCCTCCACTACCGCTATCTGATGGGTGATCGGCGGAGAATCAATTTCTTTCTGATCGGGTTTAAGCCCAATCCGATCGTAATTCATAGCGACTCCCAAGGCAGCGATGCGATCCAGGAGTTTGTTTAAAGACGACAACTCTGTCGGATCCTTATGTTCGGAGTATTCCGAGGTGACGCCGAGGTGATTTTCAATGACCCGAGAAGTCATCATCGGCCCGAAGGCCGAACGGGCGGTCATAGAGAAGCCGCCCAGACGGAGGGTTTGGCGTGAGGCCAGGGCTCCCCCGGAGGTGATGTTGTCCTTGATAACAAGGCGGGCCATCAAGCCTATCTTTGACGTCGCAGCGGAACTCTCAATGAAAGCACCAATGTCGGTGTAAAAACCGGCGGATCTTGGGTAGGGGGTCCCGAGCTGTGCGTCTAAGGCTAATGGTACTAGGAGGCGGGGGACACAATGTTTGCCCAGGTTCGGGCCCTCTCTCTGGAGGTAATACCCTACTTCTTGCTTGATTGATCTTGATGAATATGAGTATTACAAGAGTTGATCTACCACGAGATCGTAATGGCTAAACCCTAGAAGCCTAGCCTATGAGATGATGATCGTTGTTCTATCGACTAAACCCTCCGGTTTATATAAACACCGGAGGGGGCTAGGGTTACCAAAGTCGGTTACAGAGAAAGGAATCTACATATCAGAATCACCAAGCTTGCCTTCCACGCAAAGGAGAGTCCCATCCGGACACAGGAAGAAGTCTTCTATCTTGTATCTTCATAGTCCAACAGTCCGGCCAACGTATATAGTCCGGCTGTCCGAGGACCCCTTAATCCAGGACTCCCTCAGCAGGCCCGCCGGGCCCAGCCGCAGCCCTCCCAGCCCGGTTCGTCGCCTCCAACCGCCCGGCTCCCGCGCCCGACCCCGGAGCCCCTCCGCGGCTACCTCCTCGCCGGTCGCTGCAGCCTGCCGTCTTCGTCCGCAGCGCCGCCGCACCGTCCAGCGCCGGTCGCCGCCTTCCCCATTGCCGACGCCCCGCGCCACCGCCTCGTCCTTGCCGGAGCTTGTCGGCCTCCTCTGCCATGAGCCCAGCGCCGCGCTTCGCCGCCAGCCGCCCGCTCCACCCACATCCGTCGCCCCGATCGAATCCCACCGCCACCTACGTCGGCCCCGCCGCCGGGATCCCGAGCCACCGCCGCCGGACCCGTCCCCGCCCGGATCTGGTCAGGTGGACCAAATCCACCAAAAGCCGATCCAAACGCCTCCCCGCTGTCCCAGATCTCCCGTCCCAGAATCCCTCCGTCTCGGTTCTGCGAGGTCGGAATTTTCTCAGTCCCTGAAAAACTTCATATTATGTGTGCATCTTTGCCATAGCATAACTTCGTGCATAGTGCTCCGTTTTGAGTGCATGATATATAAAAATGTTCATCTCCTGATGCTCTACATGATGGTGTAGCTTGTGTTCATGTTCCTGTCCAGCTTGACGCCTTAGTCTTTGTTGCAAAACTGCTAAGTGATAAAAACTGCTGGAATTTGCTGTGTGTTAACATCTTGTATGAATCTTGTGAGTGCTATAACTTTATCCCTGTTGATCCTATGATGATGATCTTGATAGGCAAATGTTCTACTCTTCATGCTCTACATGTTGGTGTGCTTAGGAGCATAATTATGTCATATTTACAGGGGTGCAATCCATGTATTTTTATATGCCCTGTATTGAGTGCATCAAGCTCGTGAAGTGGGCTACTTGCTGTTAATGTTCTGTCAATGTTGATTCTTCATATCATGTTGCCATGTTTTCTTGACGCTACCAATTAATCCATGCATATTCTTGAGATGCTTAGTTGAGATTTTTTTGTTGTCTATGTTATGCTCTATCTTTCCATGCCTTTTGTTGGCATATATATGTCGTGTAGCATATGTTTTCATTGCCATGAACATGCCTATATGTTGTTCCAGATTTCTATTAACTTCATGATGCTATATTGTGAGCTTGATATTCATTAATCTATGCCTCCTTTGGAGATGCTCCAATTACCTGTGAAGTATTCTATGATTTCTCTATTCACATGCCATGTTTGTTAATTTTGGAGATAATATGCCTCTGTTCCATGCTTGCAAACATGCTATCATAATGTTGCTGATTTACACTTGCTGAAACTGTTTTAACATTCAATCTTGTCTTGTTGGTTCCCACTAATCCATGAGCCATATGTATATGATGCCAGGATGTTATTTGCTCTTTGTTATGTGTAATTTTATGCCAAGCCCTTCATTGCTCGATATAGTTGTTGTAGCATCTTAAGCCTCCAACATGCCATCATATTAACTCTGCTCATGCATATGCTCCTGTGTTATAAAGTTTCATTTTGCATTGATCATATTGGTTTAATCTTGATGCCTATGAATCTAAACCTTAATGATATTTGAAGTATGTTATTTGTACATGAAGTGCATGTCAAGTTTCTTCTCATAAGATTCCTGTAGCATGTTGTTTTGATGTTTGTAAAGTGCCTACCTGCTGTTTTGGGCAGATTGTTGTTATATCTTGTTTGGAGTGTATGTGTTGCACCGTTGCTCCATTTGGAGCATGCTCTCTATGAAAATTGCTTACAATTGCATATAGTTTCATATTATCATGTTGCATCCATGTTTTGAGAGTGTTTGGTTGATGTTTGAATGCATTATTCATCATTGCCATTTTTAACTTGTTTTGCTCATATCTTCTAGGCCGTAGCTACGAACTAAATGAACTTTATATGTAACTTGACTAGAATTTCACCTAGATCATCTTGGTGCATCTTAACTTGCTGTTTAAGAACTTGAACATAAGGTTTATTCAGATATGGACCAATTTCAAAATTTGAATATGAGGACTTACTGGATTTGTTATATGTTGTTTCCGGCCTCATTTAAACTTGCTTTGATGTGATATTCTTGTATGCATCATCTCTTGCCATGAGTAGCATCATATAGCCTTTGTCATGCATCATGCTTGGTTGTGCATCATGTCATGTTTATGTGTGGTGTGTTTACCTTATTGTTTGCTTCTTTCCGGTTGTGCTTCTTCTCGATAGTTCCTGTTTTGTTGCGATCGTGAGGATTCGTTCGACTACGCTTGGTTTGTCTTCGCTCGTTCGTCTTCTTAATGGACTCGATCTTGTTCCTTGCGGGATTTCAGGCAAGATGACCGTTACCCTCGATCTCACTACTATCATTGCTATGCTAGTTGCTTCGTTCTATCGCTATGCTACGTTACCTATCACTTGCTTATCAAGCCTCCCAAATTGCCATGTCAGCCTCTAACCTTTTCACCCTTCCTAGCAAACCGTTGTTTGGCTATGTTACCGCTTTTGCTCAGCCCCTCTTATAGCATTTTTAGTTGCAGGTGCAGTTGAAGATTGCTCCATGTTGGAACATGATTATGTTGGGATATCACAATATCTCTTATTTTAATTAATGCATCTATATACTTGGTAAAGGGTGGAAGGTGCGACCTTATGCCTGGTGTTTTGTTCCACTCTTGCCGCCTTACTTTCCGTCATACTGGTGTTATGTTCCTTGATTTTGCGTTCCTTACGCGGCTGGGTTTTTGGGAACCCCTTGATAGTTCGCTTTGAATAATACTCCTCCAGCAAGGACCAACCTTGGTTTTACATTTGCCTAACAACCTATAACCTTTCCCTTGGGAGTAATTAACCCAAGGGTCATCTCTATTTTAAACCCCCCCGGGCCAGTGCTTCTCTAAGTGTTGGTCCGAACCGAGCAGCCTGCAGGGCCACCTCGGGGAAACTTGAGGGCTGGTTTTACTCGTAGCTTGTCTCATCCGGTGTGCCCTGAGAATGAGATATGTGCAGCTCCTATCGGGATTTGTCGGCACATTCGGGCGGTCTTGCTGGTCTTGTTTTACCATTGCCGAAATGTCTTGTAACCGAGATTCCGAGACTGATCGGGTCTTCCCGGGAGAAGGAATATCCTTCGTTGGTCGCGAGAGCTTATAATGGGCTAAGTTGGGACACCCCTACAGGGTATAAACTTTCGAGAGCCGTGCCTGCGGTTATGTGGCAGATGGGAATTTGTTAATATCCGATTGTAGAAAACTTGACACTTGACTTAACTAAAACGCATCAACCGTGTGTGTAGCCATGATTGTCTCTTCTCGACGGAGTCCGGGAAGTGAACACGGTTTGGGTTATGTTTGAACATAAGTAGTTCAGGATCACTTCTTGATCATTACTAGTTTGCGACCATTTGTGTAGCTTCTCATCTTATTTTTGTATTCCTAAGTTAGCCACCATATCATGCTTAGTCGCTGCTGCAACCTCACCACTTATCCATTCCATACCTATTAAGCTTTGCTGGTCTTGATACCCATGGTAATGGGATTGCTGAGTCCTCGTGGCTCACAGATTACTAGAACAATAGTTGCAGGTACAGGTAATGCGATGATCATGACGCGAGAGCGATGTTTGCTTGTTTTCGAGTTCTTCTTCTGCTTCTTCTTCGATCAGGGGATAGGTTCTAGATCGGCAGCCTGGGATAGCAGGGTGGATATCGTTTGAGTTTCTGTTTGTGTTCCATTCATAGTCGGATGTTGCTCTTATTATGATGTTGTTGTATTCATGTGGAACTGTATGCCTCTTGTATGTATCCCCAACTATTATGTAATGGTGCGATGTAATGATATCCACCTTGCAAAAGTGTCTCCAATATGCGCTTCTATCCTTGGTGGGACCTTCGAGTCCTTTAGGATAGGGTCACATATTGGGCGTGATAAGTTGGTATCAGAGCCTTGACCGACCATAGGAGCCCCTTGATGGTTCGTAGTTTGGCCATTGTCGAGTCTAGAAGAAAACTATTTCTGAGTCTAGTTATATCGGAGAGTGGGAATTCTCTTTACTCCTCAGCCCCTTTGTCGCTCTGGTGAGGAATCTTGACGTAGTTGTTTTGAATTACTCCTCTTCACCTTCAAACTTTCTTTAGGATCACACGGTTAGGTTTCCGATCGTTGGTTCTCATCTCTTTTCACCCGGTGCATTTCTCGTCATGTCGATTCGACATCTTTGTTTTCGCAAGATTAATCCTCAGTTCTTTCTCTGCGACGAGGTTTTCCCCATCCTCAGTTGTTTTATTTTTCCCACCCGCCCACCCTTTTTCTTCTCGGAGCTGGAGTCCGTAATCGAGTATCCATCCCACTCGTGCGAAGCCTTTGCATTCTTTTCTCAATTATTTCAACCGGTGTTTTCTCTTCAAGTTATTTGTCGGTTCTCCCGTCCAAGTTGCCTTTGTTTTTCCCACCCTCCCACCCCTCTTCTTCCCGGAGCTTGAGTCTCTTTCGAGCATCAGTTTCATTCGTCTGGAGCCTCTTCAGTCTTCCGTCAACTATTTTCAACCGGTGAATTCTCGTTTCGTTTGACATTCTTCATCTCTTTTTCTTCTCCG
Source organism: Triticum dicoccoides (assembly GCF_002162155.2). NCBI lineage: Eukaryota > Viridiplantae > Streptophyta > Magnoliopsida > Poales > Poaceae > Triticum > Triticum dicoccoides. Next base: position 308,859,551 of record NC_041393.1, on the reverse strand, counting down.
GTGAATTCAATTCAAGTTTTTCGGTGTTGATCGTATTCTTTTCCTTGGATGAAGTGTTTCCCCTACTCGTTCGCCTCTCACCAATTTATCCTTCCGGAGTGCATCATTTCTCATTCAACAATCCTTTTTCAACGGTGTTTTACTTTTAGTGGCCCCTAACCCATAGGTCTTTTACCAGGATCTTACCTGACTCTTCTAATTATGCCGGAGTTATTCCAATCCTTCTCTAAGTGTGATGTAATAACGGATTCTATCAGTCACATGCCTTCTACAAGATCGTTTTCAAATTCATTTCATTGTTGGCTCAACCTCTTTGCTTCCCATACTCCCGGAGTATCTCAATAATTTTGGTGGTGTTTCTCGTCGTCATTTGAAGACCGAAGAAGAGTTTCTCTTAAATCTTGTCCGTTCTTCCGAAGATTCGCGGTTCTAGTTTCATGCTATCCTCTCGAATTATTCCATTTTGTCAGATATTCTTTCTTACCCATCCGGAGCATGTCAGGAGTTGTTTTCCCATTTCTTTTCACCGAAGTCCATCATTCCAGAAGAATTCTTTGTCCTCACATTTCAGCTACAGTTATCCAATTATCCCAGCGCTTCGTTCAAGTGTTCTTTAATCAGCTCGTTATCTCTTTGTTCTTTTGCATCTAAATCCCTTCAATCATATTTGTTATTCTAATTCTTCCCGGTGATTCATTATCTTTCATCAGTCATTTTTGAATTCTTGTGGTGGTTCCTTCAGCATTCCTCTTCCTTTGTCATCATATCAATTGATTCGTTCTTTCCAATCCTACCGGTGGTTCATTGAAGACCTTCCTCAAGGTTGCCCCATCTACCCCTTATTCCTTTTCAACAAGAATAAGTAGTATGCAAAATCCGTTGCTTGTCATCAATTTAATTTGTTGAAGGATAATAATACAATAAATCTTATTCTTATTTCCTCCAAGTGATTAATCCCTTCCTTCGAAGTTTGTTCGTGATGAATAATTTTGCAGTTCGAAGTGTTTTCATCTTTTCTTTTTCCAGTGTTCAAATTCCCACAACCATTTCGTCGGAACCTCCATCTAAATCACCGCAAGGCTTAATCTTATTCTTTCATCCTTCATTCTATCTCATCATCCTTTTGTCACCAGAGATCTTCATGGTGGTTCTTCATGATTTAATTCATTCTTCAAGAGTTCATCAAGATTTTTGTTGGAGGAGTTCAAGTATCTTTTCTTCTCGTGTCTCAAAGTGCAAATAATACTCCGTTTTCTTCTGAAGTGGAGTTGTGCATTTCTTCGTTCCTCTCGACTATTCAGACTTTTGGTTTTGGCATAATTTCACCTCACGTTTTGAGATGTTTTTGATAAATCCACAACAAGCTTATTCTTTTGTTGTTGATTTCCTCAACAACTCCGTTCAGTTCTTCCTCTAAGGATGCTATCACATTCATTTGTGGTGGAAGTTTTTGTTCTCTCATCCGTTATTTTCATTCCATTCTTTCAATTCTTCCAGAGGCATTGTGTTGTTCATCTCGTCAAGTGTCATCCCATTAGGTAAAGTTCATGTCTCCATTCCTTCCATTTTCAGCTGGAGTGCTGCCGGAATTCTTTTGTTCTTATTCCTTTCCTATCTTATTCTAACTAGAGTGGCTTCAGAGTCTATCTTATTCCTTGAGCTTTTGATTCTTGTCATATTCGCCATTCCTCTTTTCTACCTGAGTGCTCTCGACTTTGTGCAGCTTCTCTCTTGCGTTATTACTTCACCTCTTCCTCTTTCTCTTCTGCCTCGTTCCTAAGATCTCGGGACAAGATCTTCTGTTAATGGAGGAGAGTTGTAACATCTCGAGACCGATGCGACATGTGTCTTCCAATTATTCTCCGTCATTGCCATGTCATTTGCTTGCGTGTTGCACTTTGCCATGTCATCATCCGCATTTCATCTGCATGTTTTTCAAAACTTGCATCTGTCTGAGTCCTCCTGGTTCACTTAGATTAGTTTGAGAGTTAGTAAATTTTTAAGATATCCTCTCATGCTTCACTTAGATTAGTTTGAGAGTTAGTAAATTTTGAAGAAATCCTCTCATGCTTCACTTAGATTATTTTGAGAGTTGAATTTTTTTGAAGAAATATTTGTGCTGTCATGATTCACTTGAATTTATTTGAGAGCTTTTTTTAAAAGGGGAATATATTAATATCAAGAAGATATCAATTACACCTAGCCTCTGCACCAACAAGATGTTGAAGAACATCTAGAATGCACATAGCCAAAAAAGAAAAATACATAGAGAAAAAAAAAGAAAAAATGACCCTGCCACGGTGGTTATCACACCTCTAACCATCACAAAAGACAACACCCGGAATAGAAAGATGATTCTCCAAAAACAACGCCTCCAGGAAGAAAACAATACACACACATTGTCATTGCCCGGTCAAAGATCATAGGTTTTCACCCCGAAGAAAGAGCGTGTTCCCAAAACAATGTCTTCTACAAGGCCATTGCTAGGCACAACCAAAAAAGGCCAGTCCTTGGGTTTTCACCTTGGAAAACACTACTCGGTACTCAATAGAGCACCACCAACAAGAAAGTCCTCCAATGTTGTCGACCCACTTGCAAGGGATACTACTACTACAAGTCACATACCACCAGGCTCATAGGAACTCCTGCTCGGTCCAGACAGGAAGATATCCTGCAAACCAAGTCTAAACAACTTCCTGTGAAGCATAGTCTTCATCGCATCCAAGACCCCGTCTTCACCATTTAGAGGTCCTCCAATCACGCCATATCATTCTCCATGTGAGTTGATCCCTTGAAATCTTGGTGCAGACATGTCCCAATGTGTCAACAAAAATAGAGCTTCACGATACCCCGGTGAAGCTGATTATGCTGATGTTGCCTGTGCGCACGACCAGACCCTATCCAATCAAGGTGTCCAAAGAGCGCCATATACGATAGTCCTTGTTTTCCTTCAAAGGATAAGTCTAGAACTCATCGGTAGCCAGATTAAAAAGGATTGATCATATGTAGAACACTGACTTCGCGCGAACACCACTAGGGCCACCGCCCGGTCAACTTTTGCGAGAAAGGATGGTCACCGCTCTACACAACAAGTTTGTTGCTGCATGTCAAGATGGTCACCACAATGATGAACATCAACGGCAGAGCACTCTACTGCCATGGTGCCATCTACCACCTCGTCCAAGAGATCCCTACATAGGTGTGTCGCCCCGAGACCGATGCACCAAATGCCTTGCATTTAATTAAGTTGTTGCCGTGTTTTTTTGTGTTTGATGCATTATCACAATTGTTTTGCATTTTTCATTCCTATATGTTTGTTGCCATGTTCATGTTGAGTACTTGTCATATCTTTGCTTCTTGCACCATGCTCATCTAAATTGTTATGTTGCATTGTGCCCTTGTCATTTTGCATTCCATCATGATCATCATGTGAATTGCTTTCTTCATGCTGTTGTCTTGCTCTATTCATGTCGTATGTATTACCCCGTGCCATCTATCTCTGAAACCATGGCCATGCACCATCATCTCCTCCTTCCTTCTACTTTCTTTCATTTTTGCAAGTGTAATTTTTCTTCCTCCATAAATGTCCAATCTTTTCCTATAAATATTAGACCATGTCACTTACCTATCTGGCAAATCTTATCTATTTTGGAGTTGTTTTGGTTGGGTTCAAAAATGGAGCAAGTTTGAATTTAATTCAACCTTGGTTTATTTTTCTACCTCTAAAAATGGCCAAAGCAATTTATTCAAATTGGGCTTCAACCCGGGGTCTCGGATATATTTTTATATCATCCTAAATCCCTGCCAAACTCTATGGCCTTTTCCTGTTTTTCTGTTTGAAGAAAATATTTAAATGGAAAGAAGGGAGAGGGAGCAGCAGCAGCCAGTAGCCCACTACCTAACCGAAGCCACCTGGGCCTTCCTACCTCCTCCCGGTCCGGCCAGCCCCAGGCGCCTAGCAGCTACCTGCTCCGCTACAGCACCATCTCCCTCCTCTGCCTTCAGGAGCGCCAGCACCGTGAGCTCTGCTTCACGGACATCAAAATCCCGCATGCCCCCCCCCAATAAAACTAGAGCCTCGCATGTCGCCTTGCAGCCGCCCAACACCGAGCCGAAACCCCCATGGCCGATAGCTCGGAAGCTTCAACACCATGTCACACACATCCTGAGCATTCTCCACACCTGTGTGCTGCACCCTGAACCTTTCAGCACGCCCGCCGTAGCTCTGCATCCACCGCATGCGCCATGCTTGCTCGCTGCCGTCACCGCTGAGATCCCCGTGCGCGCTTCAGTTCGGGTCCTGGTTGCGTTGCCCATATGCTTTATTAGCGTATGATCTCCCTTTGCATCACGAACACATAGCTAGCCTAGTGGCTAGCGCACCCACTATCCAACCAGGGGGTCTGGAGTTCAAATCCCAGGCACCCCCTATTTCATTTTATTGCCCTGTTTCCTTTCTCTCACACAGCCGCATTGGGCCGGATGTGCTACCGGGCTTGCAAAGTGCGTTGAATCCGGCCCGTGCATATTTTTTTCCCAGTCTCTGTATTTTAGCATTTTCCAATGCATTCTTATTTACACAAAATGCCCCTGTTTTGTTTTGTGAATAACTAAATATCCATGCATCCAAATGAAACATGCCATATATGCATCATGCTTAGATTTTCCTGTACTTTCATAATCTGCAACTTTGATTCATGTTTAAAATGTTTAAACTTGCTGTTTGCATTATTTTTGCATGAATGACATGCTAAAATGGTTTATTTCATAACTAGTTAACCGTAGCTCCAAATTAAATAAACTATATAGGTAAGTTGTCTAGAAAAATGCATAGTTTAACATGATGCACTTACTTTTCCTGTTTAACAACTCTAAAATACGGTTTAGGCAGAACAGGAGCAAATTTGAAATATGCATATGGGGAGTTTCCGAAATTGTTATTTGTGTTTCCGGCCTCATTTAAACTTGCCTAGATAGGTAATTTGCATATGCTTCATCTCTTGCCATGAGTAACAACATTTAAATCTTGTCATGCATCATACTTGATTCTGCATCATGCCATGTTTATGTGATGGTTGTTTACCATGTTGTTTGCTTCTTTCCGGTTGTGCTTCATCTCGATAGTTCCTATTTCGTTGGAATCGTGAGGATTTGTTCGTCTATGCTTGGTTCGTCTTCTTCATGGACTCGTTCTTCTTCCTAGCGGGATTTCAGGCAAGATGACTGTTACCCTGAGATCTCACTACTATCATTGCTATGCTAGTTGTCTCGATGCTATTGCTATGTCGCGCTCCCTACCACTTGTTTATCAAGCCTCCCAAATTGCCATGACAGCCTCTAACCTTTTTCACCCTTCCTAGCAAACCCTTGTTTGGCTATGTTACAGCTTTGCTCAGCCCCTCTTATAGCGTTGCTAGTTGCAGGTTGTTCCATGTTGGAACATGGATATCATGGATATTTTGGGATATCACAATATCTCTTATTTAATTAATGCATATATACTTGGTAAAGGGTGGAAGGCTCGGCCTTATGCCCGGTGTTTTGTTCCACTCTTGTCGCCCTAGTTTCCGTCATACCGGTGTTATGTTCCTTGATTTTGCATCCCTAACACGGTGAGGAGTATGGGACCCTCTTGACAGTTTGCTTTGAATAAAACTCTTCCAGCAAGGCCTAACCTTGGTTTTACCATTTGTCGAATAACAACTAAATCATAAATAGGGGATGTTCTCCGGACCCCTATGATTTTTAATCAACCCCCGGGCCAGTGCTCCTCTGAGTGTTGGTACAAATCGTCAACCACCGGTGACCGCCAGGGGCAACTCTGGATTTGGCCTACCGGAAGTTTGGACAATCCGGTGTGCCCTGAGAACGAGATACGCGTGGCTCCTATCGGGATTTGTCGGCACACTTGGGCGGTCTTGCTGGTTTTGTTTTACCATTGTTGAAATGTCTTGTGCACCGGGATCCCGAGTCTAATCGGATGTCCCGCGATGGAGGATTGTCTCCATGGATCGTGAGCTTATAATGGGCTAAGTTGGGACACCCATGCAGGGTTTAAACTTTCAAGAGTCGTGCCCACGGTTATGTGGCGGATGGGAGTTTTAATATCCGGTTGTAGAGAACTTGACACCAGATTCGAACTAAAATACCCAACCGCATGTGTAACCGTGACGGTCTCTTTTTGAGTGGGTCGAGAAGAGAACACGGTGGGGTTATGTTTGAACGTAAGTAGTTCAGGATCACTTCTTGATCATTTCTAGTTTGCGACCTTTTGCGTAGCTTCTCATGTTATTCTTGTACCCGTAAGTTAGCCACCATACATTTCTTAGTCGCTGCTGCAACCTCACCACTTATCCTTTCCATACCCTTTAGGCTTTGCTAGTCTTGATAACCATGGTAATGGGATTGCTGAGTCCTCGTGGCTCATAGATTACTACACCAATAGTTGTAGGTACAGATAATGCGATGATAATGACGTGATAGCGATGCTTTCTTGTTTTGGAGTTCTTCTTCTGCTTCTTCTTTGTTCAAGGGTTAGGTTCCTGGTCGGCAGCCTGGGCTAGCAAGGTGGATGTCGTTTGAGTTTCTGTTTGTGTTTCATCCGTAGTTGGATGTTGCTCTTATGTATGATGTTGTTGTATTCATGTGGCAGTGCATGCCTTTCGTATGTCTCCCCAACTATTATGTAATGGTACGGTTTACGGAGTCCTGGATTAAGGGGTCCTCGGACAGCTGGACTATATACTTTGGCCGGACTGTTGGACTATGAAGATACAAGATTGAAGACTTCGTCCCATGTCCGGATGGGACTCTCCTTTGCGTGGAGGGCAAGCTTGTATATTCGGATACGTAGATTTCCTTCTCTGTATCCGACTATGTGTAACACTAACCCCCTCCAGTGTCTATATAAACCAGAGGGTTTAGTCCGTAGGACAAGAACAATCATAATCATAGGCTAGCTTCTAGGGTTTAGCCTCTACGATCTCGTGGTAGATCAACTCTTGTAATACTCATATCATCAAGATCAATCATGCAGGAAGTAAGGTATTACCTCCATCGAGAGGGCCCGAACCTGGGTAAAACATCGTGTCCCCTGCCTCCTGTTACCATTAGCCTTGGACGCACAGTTCGGGACCCCCTACCGAGATCCACCGGTTTTGACACCAAAATTGGTGCTTTCATTGAGAGTTCCACTGTGCCGTCGCAATAAGACCTGATGGCTCCCTCGATCATGTTCAATGATGTGGTCCAGGGGGAGGTTTTCCTTCCCAGACTGATCTTCTTATTCAGTGGCTTCGTACTACAGGCCAACTCGCTTGGCCATCTGGAGCAGATCGATAGCTACGTCCCTGGCTATCAGGTCAAGTTTGGAAGCTTAAACTATACTGCCAACATCCGCGGAGACTTGATCTTCGACGGATTCAAGCCCATGAGAGGTGCGCCGAACAGCCATGACGGGCATGACTTTGATCTGCCGTCGGACAATATTCGGGAAATCGCACCTGCATTGGCGCCGGGCATCAATCCGGAGAAGATCGTGCCTTCCGAGGACGGGTGGATGGACCCTGCCACGGAGGCCGCACACTCATCGGCATCGGAGCCGAACACTGATCCCACCTCCTGCGAGGGTGGTGTCATCGGACCCTCGGACTTGTCTCCGGCTACAGGATCCGAACCGCGTGCATCCGTGCCTATCGAATCGGATTGGGCACCCGTCATGGAGTTCACCGCCACAGATATTTTTTAGCACTCGCCCTTGGGTGATGTGCTAAACTCATTAAGGTCTCTTTCCTTGTCAGGAGATTCTTGGCCGAACTATGTCCGGCTCGAGTGGGGAGCAGACGATGAAGAAAATCGTCCCCCACCCACCTCCTACTTTATAGCCACTGTCGATGACTTAACCGATGTGCTTGACTTTGACTCCGAAGACATCGACGATATGGACGACGATGCAGGAGAAGAATAGGAACCACCGCCTATAGGGCGCTTGACAGCCACCTCATCATATGATATTTATATGGTGGACACCCCTAAAGAAAACAATGGCGACGAGGCAACAGAAGACAACTCCTTGGGGAAGTAATAAAGACACCGGCATCATAGGCGCCGCTCCAAGCCCCGCCATAGCAAAAATAGTGATACCGGCACAAGAGATAACAATCCGGATGGTGCCGAAGACAAAGACAATCCTGCCCAGCCAGGCTTCGAGCAGGCCAAGAAAAAGGATGGGCAAGCTAGCCCTAAAGAACAGGAAACTGATGGAGAATCAGAGGATGATAATTACATGCCTCTCTCCGAAGATGAAGTGAGCCTTGGCGATGAAGAAGTCATTGTGCCTAAGGATCCCGTCGAGCAGGAGCGCTTCAAACGCCGGCTTATAGCCAATGCAAAAAGCCTGAAGAAAAAGCAGCAAGAGCTTCAAGCTGATCAAGATCTGCTAACTGACAGATGGACCGAGGTCCTGGCTGCCGAGGAATATGGACTCGAGCACCCTAGCAAAAGCTACCCAAAGCGCACGCTGCTACCTCAACTCGAGGAGGAGGCTTTAAAGCCCACACTACCAGCGCATGATGCGGCTGACTAGCCACCCCGTGGCTGCGACAGAACGGTGTACCAGCCCGAAGTTCAGACCGCACCCCGTGGCCAATCAAACAATAACACTAAGGCCCGGGGCTACACGAAGGACCTGCGAGATGTATTGGAAAACAAAGCAGGACAGTCAAGATCGATCTACGGATCACGGGGGCGCGGATACAATAAACCAAAATCCGGCCGGGCCAAATACAATAGACCGGATTCATTTGAACTGCGTCGGGATGTAGCCCGGCATAGAGGCGCCACACACCCCCTATGCTTCACTGATGAAGTTATGGATCACGAATTCCCAGAAGGGTTTAAACCCGTAAACATTGAATCATATGATGGAACAACAGACCCTGCGGTATGGATCGAAGATTTTCTTGTCCACATCCACATGGCCTGCGGCGATGACTTACATGCCATAAAGTACCTACCACTTAAGCTCAAACGACCGTCTCGGCATTGGCTGAATAGCCTGCCAGCAAGATCCATCGGCAGTTGGGAGGATCTGGAAGATGCGTTCCTCGATATCTTCCAGGGCACTTACGTGCGACCACCGGATGCTGATGACCTAAGTCACATAACCCAGCAGCCCGTAGAGTCAGCCAGGAAATTCTGGACTTGGTTCCTAACTAAAAAGAACCAAATTTTCGACTGTCTGGATGCCGAAGCCTTAGCGGCCTTCAAGCACAACATCCGCGACGAATGGCTCGCCCGACATCTCGGTCAAGATAAGCCAAAGTCCATGGCAGCCCTCACGACACTCATGACCCGCTTCTGCACGACCGAGGACAGCTGGCTGCCTCATAGCAACATCACACCCAAAAACTCAGGCGATTCAGACGCCAGGGATAGCAACGGCAAGCCGCGACAGAATAGACATAAGCGTCCCAATAATGGTGACAATGTTGAAGACACGACAATCAATGCCGGATTCAGAGGCTTTAAATCCGGACATCGAAAAAAGCCATTCAAAAGAAATAGTCCGGGCTCGTCCAGTTTGGACCGTATACTCGATCGCTAATGTGAAATTCACGGCACCCCCGATAAACCAGCCAACCACACCAACAGGGAATGCTGGGTGTTTAAACAGGCCGGCAAGTTGAATGTCGAAAACAAGGAAAATGGATCGCATAGCAACGACAACGAGGAGCCCCAATCGCCAAACACAGGAGGACAAAATAAATTCCCTTCCCAGGTGAAAACAGTGAACATGATATACGCAACCCATATCCCCAAGCGGGAATGGAAGCGCGCACTAAGGGACGTCTATGCGATGGAGCCAGTCGCCCCAAAATTCAACCCATGGTCCTCTTGTCCGATCACTTTCGATCGCAGGGACCATCCTACCAGTATCCGTCATGGCAGTTCGGCCACATTGGTCCTTGACCCCATCATCGACGGATTCCATCTCACATGAGTCCTCATGGACGGTGGCAGCATTCTGAACCTGCTATATCAGGATACAGTGCGCAACATGGGCATTGACCCCTCAAGGATCAAGCCCACAAAAACCACCTTCAAGGGTGTCATACCCGGTGTGGAGGCCTGTTGTACGGGCTCAATCACACTGGAAGTGGTCTTTGGATCTCCGGAAAATTTCCGAAGCGAGGAGTTAATCTTCGACATCGTCCCCTTCCGCAGCGGCTAACTGCATTCGCCAAATTCAGTGCGTACCGCATTGTGCACACCTCAAGATCAAAATTCTAGGACCTCGCAGGGTTATCACAGTTAATGGAAACACAGAGCGCTTGCTCCGCACGGAGGAGCACACTGCGGCCCTCGTGGGGGAAGTACAAAACAGCCTTCTTTGGCAAATAGCCAACTCGGCGATAAAGAACCCGAATACCGTCAAGCGAGTCCGTAGTACTCCGCAACAGGATCATCCGACACGTCCAGAGCTCGACTAGCAGTCCTGCTTCCGCCCTAGTCCCAGTCAAACAGCAAAATCTATGCCGCACCTACACAACTACGCACTTAAAATACCCTGGGCATAGGCGGAGGCACGACCATAACATGGTCCACAATGCGGTTCGACCGCCCCAGGACACACACATTCTTGCACCCCTTTTTCTTTCAGGTCCCTATCTTCAGGAGGCTCTTCTGAAAGACCGGCTATCGGACACATAGCGGGACGGACACACCAGGAGGACAAGAAGCTTTGGCGTATGAGGGAATCCTCAAGTGGTCTCTGATAACGATCGTCATACCTATTTTACATACCCGCATATCACCCGCTCCTGGTCAGGATGTGTCAAACAGTCCTATTATGCTTATCGCACTACTTGTATATGTACGCTTTGACGTATCATTTGAATAACAAGCGAAAATAGTATACAGCGTTAGCTTGATATTAAAGTTTATTTGCCCCTTTTTCTTTACTACTGATTTATTATACCCGTGCATTTTGGCACGACCAATTTGCCAGGGGCTTCAGTACCCCATAACCTAGCAAGACAAGTCCGAACACTTTTGACAGTGCGGCACCTCGAACTTATAGCATTATATGCATCAGCTCCGAATCATGTCTTGAGTCAATAGTTGGGTTTGCCCGGCTCCTATGTTTTGGTACCTTACGTTCCGCTATATTGGCTATGGTAGCGTAGGGAGAACTACTGCGATTGTGTCTCGGTTCTTCCGGACGAGCACCTTAGAAGAGAAAGCCGAAAACTGACTGTCATGATAAGGCGAGAGCTGGTCGCTATTCCAGAGGTCTCAAATCCTTAAAGATTTTTTCCGCTTCAGGCGAGGAATCGGCCTCGTCCGATTTAGGCATGTATAGCGCCCCGATTTCGGCTTTCCTGATACTAGGGGATTCGCCAAAATTTAAAATTGTAGACTTCTATGGATAAGTGAGGGCGATAAAGCCGTATAGTCCGATTGCCTCGTTCGTGGCGCTAAACACCTCCTTAAAAGGACCAAAAACTTGGATAAAGAGTGTTTATACTTATCCCAAACACCCCAGTACTAGTTACATGGGGGCGGAAGCCGGCGACTGGCCAACCTCAAGATTTTTTTAAACGGCCACACAAAAGGTAATATTTTAAAATAACAAGCGGTACATAGCGCACATGAACTGGTTTTCATAATACAAGATGACATGATTACATTCATTCAAATATCACATCCTTCGTACATTCATCCGCCACAAGGCGGGCATCCTTAATGACATTGTCATAGTACTGTTCGGGGTGGCGATGCTCCTTGCCCTTTGGCGGCCCCTCTGTCACCAGCTTCTCGGCGTCCATCTTCCCCCAGTGCACCTTCACACGGTCGAAGGCCCTACGCGCACCCTCAATGCAGACGGACCACTTAACGACTTCGATCCGTGGATAGGCATTCACCGTCCGCTTGACAAAGCCGAAGTAGGTGTTGGGCAGGGGCTCGCCAGGCCACAACCGGACTATGAAGTCCTTCATGGCCAGTTCGACCACCTTGTGAAGTTCGACCAATTGCTTTAGCTGGTCGCTCAAGGGCATCAGATGTTCGGCCCCAATATACTTTGACCAAAACAGCTTCTCCGTCGAGCTACCCTCCTCAGCCCGGTAGAACTCTGCGGCATCAGAGATGTTGCGTGGCAGATCTGCGAATGCTCCTGGAGAGCTCCGAATTCGGGTAAGTAAAAGGAAAGTCTCCTTCACATGCTTGCTTTGCATAATGAAAGCCTTACCCGCAGCTATCTTTTTGGCCGCCTCAATTTCCTAGAGGGCCTTCTGGGCTTCGGCCTTGGCGTCTAGTGCGCTCTAACGGGCCTTCGCAAGCTCCGACTCTTGCGTCTTGGAGTCATGCTCCAAGGACTCGAATTTTTTGACGAAGTCCTGAAGCTCTTGCTAGACCTCGTCAACTCGCGCCTCTTATTTTTCACGCTCGGTGTGCTCCTTGGCCACTTTGTTTTCAGCCTCGGACAGTACCTTCTTAAGGGCCGCCACTTCGGTCGTGGCCCCTAGTAAAATTTATCATGCTTCTATTAGCATCCACAATTTTTTCCTTTATATAACATTCAGGCGGGGTATTGCTTACCTTTGTTCTCCTCGAGATGCCTCTTCACGAGGCTGAGCTCTTCTTCGGCCCGCCCCAGGCTCTGCCTCAGTCCGAAGACCTCCACAGTGGCAGAAGCGGGGGCCAACAGCGACGCCTTTTCATTCACAAAGACATAATATGATTAGACTCCTGGGAATAATATTTGATCATCTATTCGGCTTTTCCCCCCGAACACCAAACAGAGCATCAGTGGCTACTGTCTACACTATGATACTTTCACATAATTTAAAATACTTACCTCAAAGCCTGTCAGGAGGCTGGCGCAGGCTTCGGTCAATCCGCTTTTGCCAGACTGAACCTTCGCAATCACCGTACTCATAAGAGTACGGTGTCCTTCACCAAGGGAAGCACTCTGAAGCGCTTCCACCAGGTTATTCAATGCCTCTGGATGGACAGAGGTTATCGGCACAGACGGCTCGCCCTCCTTGGCGGGTGGCTGCCTGTCTGAATCCGGAACCACTGAAGGTTCCGACGCAGTATCCGGCTGGGGGCCAATCCTGCTGCGGCACCCCTCATACGAATCCATGGGGATCTCCCCCCCCCATTAGCCCAGCGTTGGGCGTCTCGCCTTGAGGCGTCTCCAGGACTACCTCCCCCACCTCGGTGTCATCCGTGGGCCGAGGAGTGGAAGCCGTCGGGAGTGAATAGCTATTCGTCTCCGACGAGCTCAAGGACCCATCCTAGGAGGGCAAGTCGGTGTGGGCTTTGGGCGGACTGCACAAGCAAAACTTGACATAGTAAGTAAAGCTAAAAACATGCAAAAGATACTATGGCATCTGGATACTTACGACTTCGCCAGGGGCTTGGACCTAGGTAGCCACTCCTCCTCGCTGTAGGCGGCGGTTGTGGAGTGGTCCGGAGGGAGGTTCTTTCCCTTCATGGACCCTTCGGCCTCCCTAGAAGGGGCGGCCTTCCTTTTCTTCTCCCCTCGTTTAGGGGGAGAGGGTTTTCCTCTTCCTCCTCCTCATTGTCGTTGGCGGAGTGCGCCTCGGTGTCTTCGGAGTCCGGCACGACCTTGCGCCGGAGAATTTTTCTAGTACCCGTGGCCTTCTTCTTGGCCTTCTTCTCCGGCACCTCATAGGGCGCCGGAACCAGCATCTCCGTCAGGAGAGCGGTTGCTGGATCTTCAGGCAACGGAGCCGGATAATCGATCCACTCCACCGTCACCACGTATTCCTGTCAGATCAGTACAGTGGCTTAAGTTCCTCCCATGAATATAATGAGGAAAGGCACATCTTGCGAAATGTAGAATGCTTACCGCGTTGGCGTGGTGCTTGGCGCTGAGTCAACGGTCCTCGGATGTGGGAGGAGGGACTTCGCTGGCCTTGAACAACACCTTCCAAACATCTTTGTGTGTTGTGTCGAAGAGCTCTTGCAGTGTATGGTGTTGGGCCGCTTCGAACTCCCACAGATTGAATGCTCGTCTTTGACACGGGAGAATCCGGAGAAATAGCATGACCTGGACCACATTGACAAGCTTGATATTCTTTGTTATCATGTTCTTGACGCAGTTCTGAAGTCCGGTCAGCTCCGCGGATGCGCCCCAGGCTAGTCCCTTCTTCTTCCAGGAGACGAGCCGCACGGGGATGCCGGATCGGAATTCGGGGGCCGCCACCCAGTTGGCGTCGTGCGGCTCGGTGATGTAGAACCACCCCGATTGCCACCCCTTCGCGGTCTCCGCAAAGGAGCCTTCGAGCCAGGTGACGTTGGGCATCTTGCCCACCATGGCGCCACCACACTCCGCCTGCTGGCCGACCACTATCTTTGGCTTCACGTTGAAGATCTTTAGCCACAGGCTGAAGTGGGGCCTGATGCAGAGAAAAGCCTCGCACACGACGATAAACGCCGAGATGTTGAGGATGAAGTTAGGGTCCAGATCATGAAAATCCAGCCCATAATAGAACAAGAGCCCACAGACAAATGGGTGGACAGGGAATCCCAGTCCGCGGACGAAGTGGGCAAGGAACACGACCCTCTCATGGGGTCCCGGAGTCGGAATGATCTGCCCTGCGTTCGGGAGCCGGTGCGCAATATCTGCGGCCAAGTATCCGGACGCCCGGAGCTTCGTAATGTCCACCTCCTTGATGGAGGAGGCCACCCACTTGCCTCCCGCTCCGGACATGTTTGGCTGTGCGGAGAAGGTGAGAACTGGGGCGCTGGAGCTCGAGCATGCAAGAATGGATGAGCGAAGAAGGAAGTAGGCGTGGGTGAAAGAGGAGAATCCTTATCTCTTTATAAAGGCGGTAGAAACTGTACGCCTCCCCACTTGCCCGCTAAGATCGCTTATTTCCCAAGCGCCACGATTGATGGCGTGGTTGGGTTACCCATACCCGTATTGATGAGAATCCCGTGATAAGGGGACACGATCTCTGCTTCGACAAGACGTGTCGAGGAAACCGTCTCGCATTACGTGCAATGGCTGATTGTGAAAAATGGTTCGAATAATGACCGGACCCTGGCATGATGTCACGCTACAAAAAGCTGTCAGGAGATTAGATTTGTGGAATATTATACTCTCTACGGTGGAATGTGGAATTTGTTTTGTAGAGCTGGACACGATCCTTGTGTCCTAAATCTTCTATGGAGTATTCGGAGAAGGAACCCGCCTTGCAATGTCGAAGACAATTTGCACGCCGAACTCATCGTCATTGAAGCCTAGTTCAGGGGCTACTGAGGGAGTCCTGGATTAAGGGGTCCTCGGACAGCCGGACTATATACTTTGGCCGGACTATTGGACTATGAAGATACAAGATTGAAGACTTCGTCCCATGTCCGGATGGGACTCTCCTTTTTTTTGACTATGTACTGCAAGGCAACAGCCTCACAGTCCTTTATTAATTAAAAGAAGATAAGTTACAACTTTACAAATGTACAAAGAAGCTAAGAGATACTTACAAAAGAGAGACTAAGTAAGGTTAGCTATCCAAGCTAGAAAACTATCTTTAAATTTACATCTAATCCTGTGAGACAGAAGAGAGATGTCATGTATAAATTTTCTTCTCCAAGCTCTAAATGAAGGTTGTTCATTTATGAAGATCTTCCCATTCCTTTGTATCCAAATATTCCAAGTAGCAGTGAGAACAACCTCAGAGAAGAAAGGGTGACCAAAATCCTTCCTAGCTGCTTGTGCCATATCATATGTGGTTTGGTTCGGTTGAACAGTCCAAGAAATCCCAAGATAGTTCCAAACCCTTTGGCTAAAATTGCAAGCAGAGAAAAGGTGAGCCCGATCCTCATGTTGTGCAAGATTGCAAAGAACACAAGTATCATCCTGGATGATCCATTGCCTACATTGCATCATATCCCTGGTGTTCAAACAATGCATTAACAGGAGCCGACCAAAAACTTTGATCTTTAGCGTGCATGCACACTTCCAAATCCACTTGAGTAAGGGATCCACCACCAGGTGTGAGAAGCAAGAATCATAGTATATCTTTGTCATATAGGCGCCAGACTTTGAAGGCCACATCAAAATGTCCTTGCTCTCACCATTCAAATTGATCAAAGGTAGGAGGGACTGAATTGTGTGAATTCTGAGAAAGCCTCCTGCGATAGTGGTAAATGGAAATGATCCAAGATATCAGGCTGCTCAATAAAGTCCTTAACTGTGATTGTATCATCCACAACAAAAGAATGGAGCCTCGGAAAACAGTCGTGCAACAAGACAGCACGATTTCCCAGCTGCCAACAGTCGAGCCAAAAGAGTATCGTGTCACCAGCATGAACTTGTGGAACTGCCAGATTGCAGAATTTTGGGTATAAACGCATGATATCATGCCACCAAAATGAACCACAGACCTTGGTGCTTTGGGTTGGTGATGATGCGTAATAGGTGTCCCAGATTAAAGATACCCAAGGCACGTCCACTTTATTGAAAAACTTGAAGAGATGCTTAAGTAGCAAAGCCTCATTTTGGGTGGCCAAATTAAGAACACCCAAACCTCCAAAACACTTCGGGCGACAGACTAAATCCCAAGCAGCCAGAGATTGTCGTGGGTTATCCGTGTTACCTCTCCACAGGCACTGCCTCATGATCCGCTCCAACTACTGTATAATGCCTTTTGGGAGAGATAATGTGCACAAAAAATATATAGGCATGGAGCACAACACCGACTGAAGAAGTTGCAGTCGGCTCCCTTGGTTTAGTAAGCATGAAGAGGCAGATAAACGGCGCTCAATACGATCCACCAGAGGCATCAGATCATAGATGGTCGGCCTAGAAGTTCCCATTGGTAAACCAAGATACGTGAAAGGCGTCGTGCCAATATCACATCCCAGCAAAGAGGCCACTCTGACACCTTCCTCATCAGACATGTTTATATGAATGAGTGAAGACTTACTAAAATTAACTCGCAAACTAGTTGACTCAGCAAACGTGACAAGCATCTCCTTGAAAGCAACGAGTTGTTCATCAATCGCAGGCAGCACAATTAATGTGTCGTCAGCATATTGCACTATTGGGTAATCATTGGAGTTTGTTGGGATTTGCAGAGAAAGGATATTCCCGGAGCACATCTCATTTACTATAGATTTTAATAAATCTACTATAATCACAAAGAGCAACGATGATAGGGGGTCTCCTTGACGCAGTCTCGTTCTGCAGGCAAAATGTTTCCCTGGCACACCGTTAAGAAGCATAGAAGAAGAACCTGTTGACAAAATACTATTAATCCAACCAGTCCACCTGGAACCAAATCCCTTGCATTGCAAAATTTTGAGAATTAGATCATGCTCAATTGTATCAAAGGCCTTTGTAAAATCCAGCTTGAGTAGGACAATGGGGCGGTTGGAGGCCTTGCATTGGTGTATATACTCGAAACACCAGGCTAAGCAATCTTGGATAGAACGACACCGAAGAAAACCATATTGATTGCGGTGGATGCATCGCAGAATCACTTTCTGAAGCCAGTTAGCAAGAAGCTTTGTCAAAAATTTCATGCACGTGTTGGTCAATGAGATTGGCCTAAAATCTCCGACAACTCCAGGGCTTAGCTTCTTGGGTATCAGAGTAATTAATGAGGTATTAAGACATTCTAAGTTGCACCTCCCCTCACAAAACTCCTTGACAAGTTGCATGAAATTCTCCTTTAGAATTAGCCAACACCTCTTTAAGAACAGACCAGAAAAGCCATCAGGACCAGGGGCACGGTCCGGTGGCATGTTCTTAATGACAGCATCAATCTCGGAATCAGTGAAAGGCTGGGACAGATCTTCAAGGCCATCAACTTTTGCAATTAATGTGTCCAAATCAAAACCCATGCGAATTCCCTTTGCATTGCCCATTCTTTGATTAAAATCTTACGAAAACATGCCCGCAAGCTGTTGGTGATCTAAGACCACATCACCATCAGCATTCTTGAGAGAAGAAATTGTGTTTCTCCTATACCTTTCCGTGGCCATGGCATGGAAAAACTTCGAGTTTTCCTCGCCAACTTTAATGCTGCGTATAGTACAACGCTGCTTCCAATATACATACTGCCAATGTAAAATATCTTCCAAATGCAATTTCACAATTCTCCTGAAATTAAACTCAGGCCTTGACAAAGGCCTAAACTCCTCCAGCCCATCAAAGAATAGGATCACCTTGTTGCAATCAGAAATTAATGCTTTAAGTGTGGACAAATTCATGTGCCATTTCTTGAGTGCATACCTTAGCGCTTTGAATTTAGAGGAAATATTTAGGGCGGCCGATTGTGTAGCCACTGATTTGCTCCAAACTTGTGCCACACAGTCATAAAAACCAGGCAAGTCAATCCAATAATTTTCAAAGCGAAAGATTTTAGCCTTAGGAATCGCAGTAGCAATTGAGACAACGCATGGAACATGATCAGAGGCTGTGCGTGCAAGTGGCGGAACTAGCGTGTTCGGATTATCCGTTGTCCATGCAACTGAAGTAAAAAACCAATGTATCTGTTCAAGTAAAGGATTAGTTTGCATGTTCGACTAGGTAAATTGCCGTCCTTTAATTGGTAGCTCAACGAGACCCAGGTGTCCAATCGCTTCATTAAACAAAAAGATATCACTGACATTATCCCCAGGTAGGTTTCGGTTTTCCAATAACCGCATGAAATTGAAATCTCCCAACAACAGCCAATTATCATCACAGTTAATATCAATTATATGGGACTCTCCTTTGCGTGGAGGGCAAGCTTGTATATTCGGATATGTAGATCTCCTTCTCTTTAACCGACTCTGTGTAACCCTAGCCCCCTCCAGTGTCTATATAAACAGCAGGGTTTAGTCCGTAGGACAAGAACAATCATAATCATAGGCTAGCTTCTAGGGTGTAGCCTCTACGATCTCGTGCTAGATCAACTCTTGTAATACTCATATCATCAAGATCAATCAAGCAGGAAGTAGGGTATTACCTCGATCGAGAGGGCCTGAACCTAGGTAAAACATCGTGTCCCCTGCCTCCTGTTACCATTAGCCTTGGACGCACAGTTCGGGACACCCTACCCAAGATCCGCCGGTTTTGACACCGACAACGATGTAATGATATCCACCTTGCAATAGCGTCTCCAATATGTGCTTGTATCCTTGGTGGGACATTTGAGTTCCTTTAGGATAGGGTCGGATATTGGGCATGACAATATGCCTATCGGTGCAAGGGGACGACATAGCCTGAACCGTACCCGACGAGAGATCGGCCCATGTCGGCACGGTCAGGCCGGATCCAGGTGTGTCCTAGTGCATGCTCTGTGGCAGATTAGTGCATCCTTACGCGAGTCGCCAACAGACAAAATACCTAGGAGAAAGCGTCTAGATCACGTCCATCTACAAGGCAAGGAAATTGTGACCAGTACACAAGATCGCATCAATCGGAGCTCACATTGGACATGTAAACAGCCCAGCAGGGATCCAATCTGTGATGGCTATTGTCCCTAGGTCTTTTGACCAAGGTAGATCATGCCGCAACCGCCATAATCCATAGATCCGAAAGTCGCCTCTGGCGCTCGGCCTCCTGCCACTGCACATGCCGCCATCTGTAGATATGACGGCAGTTGGAGGGGCTTCGTCTCCGGCCAATCGAATCTATGGCCGTCACATCGCCAGAAAAGAGTGAGGCCCCGCCGCCGCAACCACCGCACTGGCTTTTCCCGATGTTGGGCACTGGCGGCAGTGAGGAGGAGGAGCATGCAACGGGGTCAAAGGTGAGGTAGCTTGACCGCCGCCCATATCGCCTAGTGTAGCGACCCGACCCAAAATCGGTCAAGTCTCTGTGTAGCTGTACCATCCCAAGATCATGCTGGCACACACAGTACATTCATGAAAAGATATAAAGTTCAATCACACATGAATTTATTACACGGTTCTCATATCGAGTCTTTATTACATCATCATAAATTCGGCCGAAGGCCAACTCATGAGAAATAAACTAAATAAAGTTGCGGAAGCATAGATGAATAGCGAGTCCATCCGACTCCATAGGGCAATCGCCAAGCATGGATCATAGCCTCATTACTGGTCGGAAAACTCCTCTGCAACATAAGACATTGCAGCTGTGTAGGTCAGCATTTTTGAATATGCCGGCAAGTCATGAAGAGGGAAAAACAAATAATTTACTAACACTATATGCAATTTGGCTGTGGGGCTCTATTTATGTTTTTCAAAATGGCAATTTTTCCCAACAACAAAGGACTTGTCGCAATTACTACAAAATGTTGGTTGTTATTTGAGATGGTTCCGCCAACCAATGCCTCATTCCCAATTA
Organism: Triticum dicoccoides; assembly: GCF_002162155.2. NCBI lineage: Eukaryota > Viridiplantae > Streptophyta > Magnoliopsida > Poales > Poaceae > Triticum > Triticum dicoccoides. The sequence continues at coordinate 308,839,216 of NC_041393.1, read as the reverse complement.
TTGAATAACCCCTCAATTAATTTAGTAAGTTCGGTGTTGAGATTTCCGAAATACTCCAAGTTCGAGAGGCTCAAATTGTCCGTAACGGGGGACATGGCTAATCATTAGGTCTTCACTCTGCAGAGTTTTGTGCACTTTACCCGCAAGAATCAGTCCCTCCTTGTAAGTCTTTGCACTGCCTGGTGTTTGAAGATGGGACGAACGAAACAGGGTCTTCCGAAGAGTTTCTCTGGGCCACTACCGGTGCCCATCCAATACTACCATTCTTCTACATCCTGTAGCACCGTATGACCAGAGTCATGCCTAGGGTTAACCAAGCCAAAGCACATAATGGCTTGCGGCTGCACAGGTAAGCTTCCGGTCAATGGGGTATCCATCCGTCTCTTCGTGGCTGGGTGAAGCTTTCCGCAAGATGTCATGGCCCTTCTCCATGCATCCGGCCATCCGCTGGTTTCTCTAGGGTGCTCGTCAACCGTCCTCCACCCAGTAGTGAATTTTGAAGTCCATCTTGAGCTTGAAGTCCTGGGGTTATCATCATCTTGACTCTCGCATCTCCCTTATGAGTCACTCAACCAACCCCATCTACGAAAGCATAGCAATCAACTACATCGTCCCGGGCATTGGTAACAAGGGGAATGGGTTCATCCTACCTCATGATACTACTCAAGAACATAACTTAAAATTCCCCTACTGCATGCATGGTGGGGAGGAATAATTCTAATGCAATAAAATCATAGGTATTGTAAAACATGATCAAATGACTTGCCTGGTTGATGGTCTTCGAAAGCTAGCGACTCGCAATAGCAGGCTTCGCACTCCGGAAATTCTATTGAGTCAAACAATAGCACAAATAAGTATACTACAATATAACATAACAGCAAGTTAATGTAAATCACCCAAGCACTCAAACCAGAACCAAGGAAAACTCGAAGAAAAACAAATCAAGGTTTTCATCACTTCAAGCAACAACTAAGAAATAGTTTTATGCTACTAAAACTATTCTTAACAGAACCTAAACAAGGGTTGAGCTAACTTAATAGAAATGAAAACAACATATAAACTAGGTGCAAAAAGAATCACCTCAAAAGCTATTATAGAACTCCTATTATGCCTAGAACAAAACTAGCAATAAAATAAAATACAACTTTTTTTCTACTGTAAATAAAAGATCACCCTCTATAACTACAGAAAATAATCGAAAATAAATTATAACAGAGGTAAAACAAAATTTTATAATAACTAGAACAGCAGGAAACAGTAGCAAGCTAAATAAAACTAGAAAAACTTGATTTCGACTAAAACTAATTTTAATACAATCTAAAAATACCCAAACAAGTTCCTGCTGCTAGGCAAGGTCAAAACTAAGTGGTAACAAAAAGAATCACTAAAATACAATAATCCTAACTCAAATTATGGCAGAAAAACTAATCTGACTAAAACTAATATAAAACTATTTTTATAAACTTAAACATGGCCGAATCTATTTTCTACAGAAACTATAAGAAACTTGTAAACTAACAAAAAAAGAAACAACTAAAAAAATAAATAGCCTAAAAGATATAGATTTTACAAAACTGAAACTATTCTTTTAAAAACAGAAACAAAAATAAAACTAAAAAAACATAAACATGTGCTACTGGGCTTATGGGGTGTGCGATCTGAATTCAAACCCTTTGTAAATGTTTTTCTTCTAACATTTTTGGAGTGTCATGTTTACTCCTCTCATACTTTTGCTCAAGTATTTGTCAAGCATTTTTGGAATAAATTTCAATTGCCAATTCAAATTCAAAAAAAAACTCAAATGCCTCTGAAATTCAAATGTCACTCAAATTTCAAACAATATGCATAGATGCTTAGCTAATAATTGTAAAACATTCCAAATTAGAAATTTGGGATGTTACAAACCTACCCACCTTAAGATGAATCTCACCCTCGAGATTCGGGTTGGCTAGCAAATAGGTGTGGGTGGTCTCGACGGAATCTTCTTCTCACTCCCAGGTATCTTCCTCCTCGGAATGATGACTCCATAGAACCTTGCAAAACTTGATGATCTTGCTGCGGGTGACTCTGTTCGCAGTCTCAAGAATTCCGACGGGTTTCTCCTCATAAGTAAGATCACTGTCGAGATGTATGGCCTCTAGGGGCATTGTGTCTCTCAAAGGAATATCGGCCATCTCAGCATGGCATTTCTTCAGCTGGGAAACATGGAAGACATCGTGAACTCTGGACAATCCTTTCGGCAATTCCAGCTTGTAAGCAACTTCTCCATGATGTTCAAGGATTTTTTAGGGGCCAATTAACCTGGGTGCCAACTTTGCTTTAACACCAAACCTCTTGATTCCATGAAGTGGGGAGACACGGAGATAGGCTCGGTCTCCCGCTTCGTATGTTACTTCCTTGCGTTTACTGTCAGCATAACTCTTCCGCCTCGACTGAGCTACCTTGAGTGTATCTCAAATCAGCTTGACCTTGTCTTTGGAGTCTCTGATAAGATCGGGACCAAAAAGTTTTCGATCACCAACACCATCCCAAAACAATGGTGTTCTACACCTCCTTCCATATAGAGCTTCGAAAGGGGCCATCTTTAGACTGGTCGGATAGCTGTTATTGTACGAGAACTCTACGTATGGCAAATTATCATCCTTGCTAGACCCGTAGTCTAGCGCACAAGCTCTCAACATGTCCTCCAGAATCTGGTTGACTCTCTCGGTCTGTCCATCTGTCTGCGGATGAGAAGTTGTACAGAACTCCAGCCTCGTACCCAAAGTTTCATGCAACTGATTCCAAAACTTTGATGTAAATTGTGTTCCTCTATCTGACTCGATACTCCTCGTAACTCCATGCAGATGTACGATCCTGGTCATGTATATCTTGGCTAACTTAGCGCTGGTATAGGTAGTCTTCATGGGAATGAAATGAGCTACCTTGGTCAAGCGATCAACCACTACACAGATGGAATCATAACCTGAACGGGTCCTGGGTAATCCTGTGATAAAATCCATTCCAAGTTTCTCCCACTTCCACTCGGGAATCGGCAGAGGTTTAAGTAACCCCGCTGGCTTCTGATGTTCCTCCTTTACTCGCTCGCAAACATCGCATACTGCTACGTACTCGGCAATATCCTTCTTCATACCTGTCCACCAGAAACTTTCCTTCAAATCTAGATACATCTTGGTGTTACCTGGGTGAATCAAGTACGGTGAATCATGTGCCTCCTAAAGAATTAGCTTCCTGAGTTCAGGATCATTGGGTACATAAATACGATCCTTGAACCATATAGCTCTGTATTCATCCTTACAGAACCCTTTAGATTTACCTTCATTCATCCTTTTCTTTATCTCACCAATTTCCTTATCTGACTTCTGGGCTTCGCGAATTCTTTCAACCAAAGTGGACTAAACTTCCAGTGCTGCAACATATCCTCTCGGAACTATCTCTAGTCGAAGATCTCCGAGGTCATCGACTAACTCCTGGGATAATCCTCCTGCTATAAGAGTATTCACATAACTCTTACGGCTTAAGGCGTCTGCTACAACATTTGCCTTTCCTAGGGTCGTAATGCAATCTCATGTCATAGTCCTTGATCAACTCTAGCCATCTCCTCTGCCTGACGTTTAACTCCTTCTCCATGAAAATATACTTCAAGCTCTTATGATCCGTGTAAACATCACAACTGTTTCTGACAAGGAAATGTCTCCATGTCTTGAGTGCATGCACTACGGCTACTAACTCCAAATCATATGTGGAATAATTCATCTCATCAGGTCGTAGCTGTCTGGAGGTATAAGCTACAACCTTTCCTGGTAATCCTTGTGTATGTCCGGCAATATTAGCACTGGGGCTGTAACCAAAAGTTTCGTCAATTCCTGGAAACTGCCTTCACAATCCTTAGTCCAAATGTACTTGGTGTCCTTCTTCAATAGCTCAGTCATGGGCTTGGCAATCTTGGAGAAATTCTCAATAAACCTCCGATAATATCCTGCGAGTCTGAGAAAACTGCGGATCTCCTTGACCGAGGTGGGTGACTGCCAATTGGTGACTGATTCAACCTTGGTGGGGTCCAATGCTATTCCTTCTCCTGAAATAACATGTCCGAGGAATCCGACTTCCTTTAGCCAAAATTCACATTGGCTGAACTTGGCATATAACTGATGTTCTCTGAGTTTCTCCATAACTAGACGCAAATGTTCCTTATGCTCTTCCTCGCTCTTGGAGAAAATCAATATATCATCGATGAACACCATGACAAACTTGTCTAGATACTCCATAAATACCTTGTTCATCATACTCATAAAATATGCAGGGGCATTAGTCAATCCGAATGACATGACGGTATACTCATATAAACCATACCTGGTGGTGAAAGTTGTTTTGGGTATATCCTTTTCATGGATCTTGAACCGATGATACCCTGACCGAAGATCGATATTGGAGAATACGTTGGCTCCAACTAGCTGATCAAATAGATCATTAATCATCAGCAGAGGGTACTTGTTCTTGATGGTCACGTTGCTCAACGAACGGTAATCCACAACCATTCTCAGGGTTCCATCCTTGTTCTCTACCAAAAGAACTGGGGCTCCCCAAGGTGACGAGCTTGGCTGAATATATCCCTTCTCCAATAGCTCATTAATTTGCTTCTGGATCTCTTCCAAATCGTTCGGGGGCATCCGATAAGGTCTCTTGGATATTGGGGTTGTGCCGGGCAATAACTCAATCAGAAATTCAATGTCTCTGTCCGGTGGCATTCCTGGTAATTCCTCCAGAAACACATCGGGAAAATCTTGCACTACCAGCACTTCCTCCTGAACAACTCTCATGAGGGAATTCACCTGATGCTTCACCGGGGTGCACCTAGATACATACTGGATCCTCTTCTGCTCCGAGGTGGTGAGCAGAATCGTCTTGCGGGGACAGTCGATGTTTCCTTCAAACTTCGTCAACCAATCCATGCCTAGGATTACATCCAAACTCTAGGATTTTGATACTATGAGGTCTGCGGGAAAATCATGGTTTCCGATGCTAAGGGTCGAACGATAGCCTAAGCCTGCCATCATCTCTCCTCCTGGGGAGCTGACCTAAAGAGGTCTTCTAAGGGTTCTAGTGGGCAACCTGTACTTTTCCACAACTACCCGTGCTATAAATGAATGCGTTGCACCAGAATCAAAGAGTACCAATATTGGACGTGAATTTATTAAAAACTTACCAAACCACCATTTCTGGCTGATCATAGACGTCCTCCACGTCAATGTGATTCACCTGAGCACGAGGAAAAGGGTTGGGCTTCTTTGCTGATCTTCCATTTCCATTGCCATTTCCATTCCTCTGCTTGGCCTCTGGGCAATCGGTGGCATAGTGCCCTGTCTTCTGGCACTTGAAACAGGTGATGTGACTCGGATCCTTCTGAGTCGGGGCAGGACGACGGTGGTTACCATTGCCTCCATTGCCTGACTTGGAGTTGTTGTCGTGGTTGCGATTGTTCCCATCCCCTCCATGTGTCCTCCAGGGTTATGTCCTCCATGGGTGTGATGGGTATGTCCTCCTGAGTATGGGGCATAACGGGGCTTCTGCTAAGCTCCGGAGTTGTACTCCCCCTAGCCATACTTCCGCTTGCAGCTATTAATCTGCTGCTGCTTGCCTTCAAGTATGGTGGCCTCGTCTACCAGCTCCTGGTAGTTGTTGAAGCTAGCCACCATTAGCTGCATTCCCAGCTCGTCATTGAGTCCCTTAAGAAACTTCTCCTCTTTTGTGGCATCTGTGGCCACATCATCTGGGCATAGCGAGATAATTTGCTGAACTCATCCACATACTACCCCATAGTATGGTTCCCCTGGCGTAAGTTGCGGAACTCATGCTTCTTCAGACTCATGGCTCAAGCTGAGACATGAGCGGTGCGGAAGGCCTACTAGAACTGATCCCATGTCATGGTGGCTACCGGATAAGTGGCGGTGTAGTTCTCTCACCAAGAGGCTGCAAGTCCATCAAGCTGATGTGTGGCAAAGTGCACCTTCTCTGCATCCAGCAGTGGCTAACTCCCTTCTGACCTTGTGGAGCCAATCATTGGCCACAATCGGCTCAGTGCTGCTAGAGAACACTGGCGGATTCAGCCTTATGAACTGGGTCAAGTGGTGGCGGTGGATTGTTGTTATTGTTGTTGTTGTTGTTGTTGCTGCTGCTGTTGTTGTTGTTGTTGTTGTTGTTGTTGTTGTTGTTGTTGTTGTTGTTGTTGTTGTTGTTGTTGTTGTTGTTGTTGTTGTTGTTGTTCTTCTTCTTCTGGTTCTGGATGAGCATCTGCATGAGGGCATTCTGCTGCAGGATCAGCTGGGTGAGCTCCGGCGGGAAGTTGAAACCGGGTCACGTCTTGGAGGCATCTGGTGTTTTGGAGTGGATGAGAAAATTAGAATAGAACAAGGCTCTAATGAGAAAATAGCACTACCCATATGAATGCACAATCATAATCACACCAATCATTTATTCAATCATCTCAAACATGGTTCAATCTCTAATTACTAAAATCTCACGATTAATCGAAAATAATGGCCTAACTGATCAATGAAAAATAAAAATAAACATGGTAGTCAACTAAATTTCTTCATCAAGCATCCTTGCGTCCTCCAGTGCGGCGTCATATGCTACGGCGCCTCCTCTTGCGGCTTCCTTCGGTGGAGCTCTCTTCATAATCATGGTCATTGCTCCCGAGAGGTCAATCATCTCGACTCGGAAAAAGGTCTTTTCCCTGATCCAGCTTATCCTCCAATGCGGCCACATCCATCTTCAGCTTGTCGACTCTCTCCATGAAATCCTTGACTTCATACTCATGCTCGTAGTGGGCTTCACGTGCTGGAGCCTCCAGATCAAGTTCACAATGGTGCAACTTTTGGATCGTCTTCAAGCTACCGCGCATGTGAATCTCTAGATCCCTGATGAGAGCCTCCAAGTCTTGGACAAATGAGTGAACGGAGTCGTCATCTCTGGTGTGGATGATCTCTCCATCTGCAGTCCTGCGAGAAATCATGGTGTGGTCTAATCCAACAAGCTCGGCCATGTCTCCTGTATGCGTCCAAGTGCACTATGAACTGCTATGTCTTTCCCGAGGATCCAACTGGTAGCAATGAACTTGAAGTCAATGGGCGCCAAGAGGTTTCCGAACGTCCTCCCTAGTATGTGCACCTTAATCCTGTAGCGACGGTCTTCTGGAAATGCTATGGTAGGGGTCCCGGTGATTGAAGGCAGAGCAATCTTCAATTCCTTTGCGATCTGGACCAGCCTCCTGCCGAAAAGCATCATTTCATCTGGCTGGCAAAACTCTGGGAGCAGAACAGGGATAAACTTGACGGCCATCGAGAATGTTGAAATCGGAGAGAAGTCAGAAATGAACAGGGGAGAATTACGGAATAATAAAGACATAAGGTAAATAGTCTCTTCCTATGGCTTTCCGATCCTAGGGGTTACGTCCTATGGTCAGCGTGTGCTCTAAATACCATCTCTGTAGCGACCCGACCCAAAATCGGTCAAGTCTTTGTGTAGCTGTACGATCCCAAGATCATGCTGGCACACACAGTACATTGATGAAAAGATTCAAAGTTCAATCACACCTGAATTTATTACACGGTTCTCATATCGAGTCTTTATTACATCATAATAAATTCAGCCGAAGGCCAACTCATGAGAAATAAACTAAATAAAGTGGCGGAAGCGTAGACGAATAGTGAATCCATCCGTCTCCATAGGGCAATCGCCAAGCGTGGATCGTAGCCTCACTCCTGGTCGGAAAACTCCTCTGCAACATAAGACGTTGCAGCCGTGTAGGTCAGCATTTTTGAATATGCCGGCAAGTCATGAAGAGGGAACAACAACAAATTTACTAATACTATAAGCAATTTGGCTGTGGGGCTCTAAGTTTTATGTTTTTGCGAAAAAGCCGTTTTTCCCTATAACAAAGGACTTGTTTGCAATTACTACAAAATGTTGGTTGTTATTTTAGATGGTTCCGCAAACCAATGTCTCATTCCCAATTATTGAATAACCCCTCAATTAGTTTATTAAGTTTGGTGTTGAGATTTCCGAAATACTCCAAGTTCCAGAGGCTGAAATTGTCCGTAACCGGGGACATGGCTAATCGATTAGGTATTCACTCTGTAGAGTTTTGGGACCTTTACCCGCAAGAATCGTTCCCTCCTTTTAGGTCTCCGCATTGCCTGGTGTTTGAAGACTGGACGAACGAAACAGGGTCTTGCGAATAGTTTCTCTGGGCCACTGCCGGTGCCCATCCAATCATGTCGTTCTTCTACATCTCGTAGCACTATCCGGCTAGAGTCACGCCTAGGGTTGACCAAGCCAGAGCCCATAATGGCTTGCGGCTACACAGGTAAGCTTCCGGTCAATGGGGTATCCATCTGTCTCTTCATGGCTGGGTGAAGCTTTCCGCAAGATGTCATGGCGCTTCTCAATGCATCCCGGCCATCCGCTGGTTTCTCCAGGGTTCCCGTCAACTGTCCTCCACCCAGTAGTGAATTTTCAATTCCATCTTGAGCTTGAAGTCATGGGGTTGTCATCATCTTGACTCTCGCATCTCCCTTATGAGTCACTGAACCAACCCCGTCTACGAAAGCATAGCAATCAACTGCATCGTCCTAGGCATTGGTAACAAGGGGAATGGGTTCATCCTACCTCATGATACTACTCAAGAACATAAATTAGAATTCTCCTACTGCATGCATGTTGGGGAGGAATAATTCTAATGCAATAAAATCATAGGTATTGTAAAACATGGTCAAATGACTTGTCTGGTTGACGGTCTTCGAAAGCTAGCGACTCGTAATAGCAGGCCTCGCACTCCGGAAACTCTATCGAGTCAAACAATAGCACAAATAAGTATACTACAATATAACATAACAACAAGTTAATGTAAATCACCCAAGCAGTCAAACCAAAACCAAGGAAAACTCGAAGAAAAACAAATCAAGGTTTTCATCACTTCAAGCAACCACTAAGAAATAGTTTTATGCTACTAAAACTATTCTTAACACAACCTAAACAAGGGTTGAGCTAACTTAATAGAAAGTAAAACAACATATAAACTAGGTGCAAAAAGAATCACCTCAAAAGCTATTATAGAACTCCTATTATGCCTAGAACAAAACTAGCAAAAAAATAAAATAATCTAAAATAAATTATAACAGAAGCAAAATAAAATTTTATAATAACTAGAACAACAGGAAACAATAGCAAGATAAATAAAACTAGAAAAGCTTGATTTCGACTAAAACTAATTTTAATAAAATCTCAAAATACCCAAACAAGTTCCTACTGCTAGGCAAGGTCACAACTATGCAGTTGCAAAAAGAATCACAAAAATACAATAATCCTGACTCCAATTATGGCAGAAAAACTAATCTGACTAAAACTAATCTAAAACTATTTTTATAAACTTAAACATGGCCAAATCTATTTTCTACAGAACCTATATGAAATTTGTAAACTAACAAAAAAACAAACAACTAAAAAAATAACCTAAAAGATAGAGATTTTACAAAAATTGAATCTGTTCTGTCAAAAACAGAAACAAAAATAAACTAAAAAAAACATAAACAGGCGCTACTGGGCTTATGGGGTGTGCAATCTAAAACTAAACAGCACTCAGGCGATATATGAACTAAAACGTACACGCGCTTAATAACAGAAAACCTACCGGTTCGATTAAACAAACTAAACCAAAATAAACCGAACACTAACCGATCTACTAAAGAAAACCCATGACCCTTCACTAGTTCTAATCTAACGTGTTGATGGGAGATCGAACGGCGGAGAGGAGCTCGAGCTTACAGCAAACGACAACGATGAACGAAGATGACAGCGGTGTCTCGGGCGATGGCGGTGCGGCAGCTCCAGTCGTCGACGAAGAAGGCGGTGGCATCGGGGCGATGCGGCGGAGCTTGGGGAGGTCAGGGGTGGTGTCGAGGTGGCTCGAGAACGACGAAGGCGGTCGGGGCGACGGCGACTGCTCCCTTGTGAGCTGCAGCTCCGGCGAGCGGCGGTCAAGGTCGGGGGCGATGGCTTCGGCGGTTCCTGGGTGGCGAGAGGATGTAAAAGAGGTGCGAAAAGAACAAGGGGTTCGGCTGGCAGAACTTGGAGGCAGGAGAAAGCTCACTAGCAATGGTGGAGGGGATGAACTACGGTGGCAGAGGCTAGATACGATCCACGAGGGCGCGAGCTGCAGTGGGTTTTGGGCTACGGTTTTAGGGGGTGCGAGGGAGGAGGGGTTGTGCTTTATATAGGGCATGATCGTGGAGAAGGGGGGCAACTCAGGATCGTGATCCCGTGGAATTCGGACACAACGGAGGCGTCGAACACGCTCTGGCGCGACATAGCGTGGGCGAGGGGAAAGAGATGAGGGTGGGCCCCATTGGTCAGTGAGAGAGATAGAGAGGAGTCGGGTCGGGCGATCAAGATCGAGGGGACCGGGCATGCGGGCGCGCAGGGGCAGGCCTTGCTGGCTAGGCTGGCTGCTCGGGCGCGCTAGTGGGCTGTGGCGGCTCGCTAGCTGGGCCATCGGCCTGGC
>NC_041393.1:308814929-308828150 GCF_002162155.2 Triticum dicoccoides | reverse complement strand
CGAGGAATTAATCCTACAACATGGACATTTTTCCAGGGGCAATACAGAAACTAAAAAAACATTTTCTGAAAATTCCAAATAAAATTCAAATTTGAATTCGAACCCTTTGGCAATGTTTTTCTTCTGACATTTTTGGAGTGTCATGTTTACTCCTATCATACTTTTGCGCAAGTATTTGTCAGGCATTTTTGAAATAAATTTCAATGCCAATTTAAATACAAATTCAGAAAAAACTCAAATGCCTCTGAAATTAAAATGCTACTCAAATTTCAAACAATATGCATATATGCTTAGCTAATAAATGTAAAACATCCAAATTGGAAATTGGGGATGTTGCACCTAGGTTAGGCGACCATTTGAGAGCTTGAAAAGCAGCAATGGTAATATACGAAATTAGTCCCAAAGGGGATATAATAAAAACTTTCATGAAGATCATTGGGTATTATAAACTTTATTCCTTGTAATAGTTTTGAGATATGGAGATAGTAATATGTGAGTCATGTTGGTCAGTAATTATGCTTAGTAAGAATATGGGTGTTAAGGAATGTGATTCCCTATGCAAGCACGAAAGTCAATAGTTATGCAATGATGTTATATCCTACTTGTGGTGCATTATTCAGTGTTAGTTATGTTTACTGCTCATTTATGATCCTTTTCGTTTCTTGGTTGGTTGCTTCTCAATCAATTTGCTAGCCTCCATTTTTACTAAGCGAGAATACTGCTTGTGCATCCAACTCCTTAAACCCAAAGTGTGCCAAATGAGTCCACACCTACCTATATGTGGTATTTCCGTGTCGTTCCAAGTAAATTTGTATGTGTCAACTCTAATTTTCAAAATGAATTTCCTTTTTGTGTGCCCGTACCGCTCATGAAGCGGTATGGGGTGGCCAATATTTTCAATGCTAGATATTTTATTATCAAGACGAGTCTTTATTCACTTGTCGTTGCATGAGAGTGTGGCAGGTAATAGGGATGCCCAGTCCTGAATTGATTTTTTTATTTATATGTTGTCAATAATAAATTCCTTGGAAAGTGTTGGTATGAAAGATGGTGGAAAAAGGAATAAACCTTATTTTATGGTTGGGAACCTCCTATGATTTATCTAGCATGAAAAGTATTGGGAATTCTCGGTCGTTTTCGTTGTCAGGAAAAGCATGCCTCTGAAAACAATTTTATCTCTCAATTTAAGCTATGAGCTCTAGCACCTCTACAAATCTCGGCTTCCCTCTGTGAAGGGCCTATCTATTTAATTTATGCAGAAAAATTGGAGTCTGCATCTTCTCTTATAAAGCACCAACTAGGGCACACTATTATCATACTTGTGCATTGGATATAGCTAATGTTTGAGTGTGTTTCATGAATGGATCAATGATTGAGCATAATGGGCTAGGGATAGCTTTATTTAGTGTTGATATTTTGAAAGACATGATTGCTTATTGATATGCTTGAGTATTGATGTCTTCATGTCAATTATAGACTATTGCTTTGAACATGTTAGACAACATTCCACATCAAAAATTCTGTTTTAATCATTTACCTACTCGAGGAAGAGCATGAATTAAGCTTGGGGCTATTGATACGTCTCCAATGTATCTATAATATTTGATTGTTGCATGCTATTATATTATCAATCTTGAATGTTTTATATTCATTTACTAGCAAGTTTATATCATTTTTTGGGACTAACCTATTGACATAGTGCCTAGTGCCAGCTGCTATTTTTGCATGTTTTTACTTTACAGAATATCAATACCAAATAGAGTCCAAATGCCACGAAACTTTTTGGAGATTTTTTTCTGCCCAGAAGACACCCTGGGAGCCAAAGAAGTGCACGGGAGGAGACCTGTGGGGCCAACTAGGCACCAGGGCACCCAAAGGCCACTGACGCCTTGGTGGGTAGTGGAGCCCACAGGAAGCTTCTCCACCGACATCCACCACTATAAATACTCTAAAATCCCTAAAACCCAAGGGGAGTCAAGGAAATACAGTTTCCACCGCCGCAAGTTCCAAAACCACGAGAGTCCAATCTGGAGGCCTTCTCCGGCACTCTGCAGGAGGGGGCAACGATCACGGAGGGGTTCTTCATCATCCTCGTTGCCCCTCCCATGATGCGTAAGTAGTTTACCACAGACCTATGGGTCTGTAGCTAGGAGCTAGATGGCTTCTTCTCTCTTTTTGATCTTCAATACAATGTTCTTCTCGATGTTCTTGGAGATCTATTTGATGTAATGACTTTTTGCGGTGTGTTTGTTGGGATCCGATGAATTGTAGGTTTATGATCAGTTCTATCCATGAATGTTGTTTGAGTCTTTGCTGAACTCTTTTATGCATGATTGTTATAGCCCCGTATTTCTTCTCCAAAATTTTGGTTTGGTTTGGCCAATTAGATTGATTTTTCTTACCATGAGAAGAGGTGCTTTGTGATGTGTTCGATCTTGAAGTGCTCAATCTCAGTGATAGAAAGATACATGACCCGCATCTATCATTGCTATTAAGGATAAAAAGATGGGGTCTATTCCTACATGAATAGATCTTGTCTACATCATGTCATCGTTCTTATTGCGTTACTCTATTTTTTCATGAACTTAATACACTAGATGCATGCTGGATAGCAGTCGATGTGTGGGTTAATAGTAGTAGATGTGGAATCATTTTGCTATACCAATCTTGGACGTGATGCCTATATACACGATCATTGCCTTGGATATCGTCATGATTATTCTCTTTTCTATCAATTGCCCAATAGTAATTTGTTTACCCATCGTATGCTATTTTCTTGAGAGAGGCCTCTAGTGAAAACTACGGCCCCGAGGTCTATTTTCCTATCATATCAAACCAAAAATATATTGTTGCGTGTGTTCTTTATTTATTTTATTTTGTATTTTTCTATATCTATTTATAAAATCTCATACAATTTAATCTTTCTCAATACCGAGGAGGGATTGACAACCCCTCTTTCGCATTGAGTTGCAAGTTTTTGTTGTTTGTGTGCTAGTGTTGTTTACATAGTGTTGCTTGGTTCTCCTACTAGATTGATAACCTAGGTGAGGTCTTGATGATAGTCTTCTCCAAAAGGAGGTCTTGATATCCACTTGCGATCTTCTCCAAGGAGGTCTTAATATCCAAGAGGAGTGGTAGATGAGCAAAGCTCTCTCAATGTCGCACATATACTTTGCTAACCCTAAATAATGTCCTATGAACGAAATATATAGCTAGAGAGAGGTAAGGGAGACTTGGAGGGCGAAACAGGAAACCCTCGGCCAAAACCTGGGAGGGTCGTGCAGACGGGGTAAGTGAGGCCCGTGTGCCCAGGGGTCCCGTGGGCATGGTGCACGCATGTGCGCACGGGGTGCTATAACGGCGAGGCCCGTCCGCATGGGTCCTAAGGCTGTGCACACAGGGGTGCACGTCTTCACTTGTAGTAGCTTTCTAGGAGGCCCATGGGCACGGGGTCGGGGAAGGCCGTGTGCACGGGGTTTGTCTGGGACTTGTTGTTTTGGACTTGATGAGCTCCTCCTTCTTACTAGTGGCCTTGAGGTCCTTATCCTTGGCCTTCGGGATGCTCCCTAGCTGGTGGCGATCGTCCTTGTACCTAATTATACATAGCACATTTTGGTGAGGTACCATCCAAGTTCCATTCGTATCCATGTCAATCTAAAAGAGGAGTGAGTTCACCTCGGTTTTGATGGCATGTGCACGGGCTCTTGTCATAGGCCCACTTGGTGCTTGATGTGTTGGTGTAGAGTCCATGGGAATGACCGAAGGATGCGCCAAATCTCCCCCTTGTGAGAGATCCATCCTTGGATGATGATCTTCATCACCATGGTGTGGGGTCAAGTCCTTGACATTGAAGATGTCCCTGATGTTTTACTTATCACATGACATGTTCATCTTGTAGGCGTTGTAATTGTAACATACTAGCACCTTTAAGGGTCCATTGGCTCACGTAGTAGCTTGGACTTGTGCTCGTTGGGAAAGCGGTCTTTGCGGAGGTGTCGCCATATGAGATTGCCCGGTTTGAACACGATTGGAGTCTTGTTAATGTTGAGCTTGGTGGCGAGATGGCGTACTTGATGCTTGATTGTGGGCCTTGTATATTCATGCATCTTCTTGAGGTAAGTTGCTCTTGCGCTTGCATCCATGTTGGTACGTTCTTGGAGTAGTAGAGAAGGATGTCCAAGGGAGACAAAGGGTTGAAGCCATAGACAACCTCGAAGGAGGACTTGCCGATAGTAGTGTCTTGCGCGATTGTAGTCATACTCGGAGATGGGTAAGCACTCCTCCCACTACTTGATGTTCTTCTTGATCAACACGTGTAGGAGAGTATATAGCGTCCGGTTGGTGACTTCCATTTGGCCATCGGTTTGGGGATGATAGGCCATCGAGAATAGTAGCTTGATGCCGAGCTTGGCGCATAGTGTCTTCCAAAAGTAGCTTAGGAACATGACGTCGCAGTCCGATACAATTGTCCTTGGCACTCCATGTAACCACAAGGTTTCCCTACAGAAGAGATTTGCAACATGTGAAGCATCGTCTATCTTATTGCATGGGATGAAATGTTCCATTTTAGAAAATTGGCACAACAACAAATACCGAATCTTTTCCATTTTGAGTCCTAGGTAATCCAAGCACAAAATCCATACTAATATCTTCCCATGGTTGATATGAAATAGGAAGTGTCATATGTAAACCATGAGATTGGGCTTGAGACTTAGCTTTGCGGCATGTAGAGCACCGGTTTGTATAGCGTGTGACTCGTGAAACATCTTTGGCCAAAAGTACTTAGAGGAAAGTGTGGCAAACGTCTTGTCACGGCCGAAATGTCCCATAAGTCCTCCGCCACCAGCCTCTTGCAAAAGTAACAAATGAAGAGAAGACTCGGGTACACAAAGTTTGTTAGCACACATAAGATAGCCATCTTTGAGGTAATATCCATCCCATTAAGTGTGAGATGGACAATTGGCATAAGGAATCACAAATGAAGGATCATTCACATACAAATGTTTATTGTGCTCAAAGCCAACAACATTCAATTAAGTTGAGTAACTAACATGCACATGCGGGAAAGGGCATCCGCCATAATATTTTCTTTACCCTTAATGTACTTGATCACATAAGGAGAAGACTCAATGAATTTACTCTATTTAGCACGTCATTTGTTCAATTTGTTTGACCTTTAAGGTATTTAAGCGTCTCGTGATCGGTAAGTATGACAAACTCATGTGGGCGAAGATAATGCTCCCAAACATGCAATACTTGCACTGAAGCATATAATTCCTTGTCATAGATGGGATAGTTAAGTTGAGCATGTTTTTTGTTTTTCGCTAAAATATGCAATGTGTCGCTTTTGTTGCATTAAAACTTCACCAGTACCATTGCCACTAGCATCACAATGCACTTCATTAGTTTCGTCAAAATTAGGCAAATTTAAGAATTGGGGCATGTGTAAGCAAAGATTTAAGCTCATCAAATGTGATAGATTGTGAAGGTCCCCATATGAAGGGTGCATATTTATTACTCATGGCATGCAATGGTGATGCAATAGTGCTAAAGTCCTTAACGAATCGACTATAGAAGTCATCTTGACCAAGGAAACTACACACTCATTAAAAATTAGTTGGTTGTGACCAAGTTTTAATTGCTTCAATTTTAGACTCGTCAACATGAACACCCTTAGAAGACACAACAAAGCCCAAGAAAACAAGCTTATGAACACCAAAAGTCCATTTCTCCATATTAGCATAAAGGTGCTCGTTTCTAAGAACTTGCAAAACGTCCCTAAGATGTGTGACATGATCTTCTATAGATTCACTAAACACAAGTATATCGTCAAAGTAGACCACAACACATATGCCAATGTATTAGCGAAGAACATAGTGCATCACACGCATGAAGTGTCTGGTGCTTCGAATAAGCCCATAGGCTTAACTAACCATTCTTACAAGCCAAATTTAGTTTTAAAAGCCGTTTCCCATTCATCACCTTGTTGAATGCAAATTTAGTAATAGCCACTTTTAAGATCAATTTTTGAGAAAATGGTGGATCCAGTAAGCTCATCTACTATATCGTCAAGGCGTGGAATGGAATGCATATGACGAACCATGATAACATTTATCGGATGGCAATCAGAACACATACAAAAACTACCATCTTTCTTAGGCACAAGAATAACCAGAATGACACCAGGACCTAAGCTTTCACGTACATGCCCATTGTCAATGATCTGTTGTACTTGCCTTTGGTTTCCTTAGTTTCTTCCGGGTTGAGCCGGTAGGGTGCCTTGTTCGGTAGAGGTGCGCCGGGGATGAGGTCAATGCGGTGTTCAATGCGCGTAGAGGAGGTAGGACGGGAGGTAGCTCATCGGGAAATATGTCCGTGAAAACCTGGAAAAGATTAGAAAACACTAGAGGTAGATGGTGAGAGGTGTTAGTTCTTGCTGCTTCGTCTTTGCACACTAGGACATAGTGTATAACACTTTATGGGTTGTCACACACTTCTCTCATGTCTCTTTTTGTGGCTAAGAGGACTAGGATTTTCTTGTTGCTCATCGTGGAGGCACTCAATTTGGGCTTGTGGCGCTTGCTCTCTTTGTGGCGGTTCACTCTCTCACTATTCTCTCCATGATGGGTGGATGCCTGCTTGTCGGTGATCACTTGGCTTGGTGACATAGATTGTAGAATGTACTCCTTTCCATTCATCTTGAAGCTATAGTGATTGGTACACCCTTGTGGATGATGCCACACTCGAATTACCAAGGTCTTCCTAAGAGGAGATGGCACACGGACATAGGAACCACATCACACTCCAAGGTGTCTTCGTATGCGCGGGTCTTGAAGGAAACTTGCACGGTGTGCTCCAATTGAATATTGCCAGAGTCGCTAAGACATTGGACCTTGTAGGGTCGAGGATGCTTCATCTCGACCAATTATAGCTTGGTACATAGCTCTTCGCTTACCAAATCCTAGAAACTTCCTCTGTCAATGATGACCTTCATGGAAGATGACCTTGATGCCCGCTTTTCTGTGGAAGATGTGGCAACATTGGTCTTCGTCTTGTTGGTGTTGAAGCGTCAAGACCTTGGAGACAACAAGAGCGGGGCTTGAGTCATTGTCACAAAAGACTTGATTGTCTTCATCTTCATTCACCCAACGGTGCATGTCCACATGCTCAAGTGCTTCCATTTCTTCCTCACTCATGGAGTCATAGGAACCATCATCGTTGGCGATCATGGTGCGTCGTGTGGGACACTCATATGTCTTGTGGCCTCGCCCTTGGCATGTGAAGCATTTGATGGAATGTGTCTTGACAGTCTCATCCGGTGGATTAGTTGATGATGAAGCTCACGGCTTGAAGGTTCTTGTAGTAGGATGATGACTTGAAAATGTCGAAGTTTTCTTGTAACTTGACTTGTCATTGTTGCTTGGTGTAGCTTTCGTTGAGGTAGGAGGCGTCGGAGTTGTTGAAGCTTGATTGTATGAACCATCGGTGTCGGTGTCAAAACCGGCAGACCTCGGGGTAGGAGGTCCCAAGCTATGGATCTCGGATTGAGGGTAACAGGAATGATGAAGATAGTGTTTACCCAGGTTCGGGCCCTCTTCATGGAGGTAAAACCCTGTGTCCTGATCTTGTTTATATCAAATGGAGATGTATCAAATGCAGAGTTGATCTACTGCAAGATCGTAATGTGTGGTCTAACTCTAGGGCTAGGTGAATGATTTTGTGTTGATGTCCCCTCTACGGGCTAAACCCCACGTCTTATATACACACCTAGTAGGGTATCTAGGGTTACAAGGTCGGTAGCTATGAGCTAGGTGGCTGCAGGGATCTTGGAGTATATGTCAAGTCTTTGGGGGAGGCAGTCTTGAAAACGCCTCCTACGTGTGGCTTCCGGAGTCCATATTGATCACGAACGAAGGCTTGTCGGCCCAACCCGAGGAGAACGGGTCGGCTGGGTTAGTACCCCCTTATCCAGGACACCGTCAGTAACCCCTAAACGGGTATTTAACACCGAAGACAATCCTTACGGGACATCGGAGGTGACATCTTCGGCTCGACAGGCGAGTTCCCTATAAGGAATCATTGAATACCAATGACCCTGCCAGGTGGACCCGAACCCACCGCATGTAGCTCCAATCCCTGACCTTGGCGATTGTACCTTTATGGGGAAGTGAACCGCTTTATGGTAGAACATCGTAGCGTCGGTCTTCTCCCCTTTATATTCATGATATGTTCACATTGACCAACTTCATTGATCCAACCCCTCCTTGCCAAACCAAATGCACAAGCAGCCCCTGCTCCCGAGTCCATCCCCCAGAGCTTCTCATGGCGAGCGAGGCAAGATCCTCCAGGTGCCCTCACGGCCCTGACAGAGGAGATTGGGGGCACCTATGCAGTTTCACGCCTTCATTTGGAGTGTTTAGCCAAGCAGGGTTTTAACCGGATTCAGATTTGATCAAGACTCGTGCATGATTGAGATCCATGGATGACCAAGTGCACGCAGAGAACCATCCCCCCCCAAGAGGGAGAGCAGGTATGTTTCATCTCTTTCCTTCTATGCAGATTATGATTTGCTATCCACCCCTTTCTCTGGGGTCTGCTACAGTTTTATGGGCAACATCTTCATCACCTCACCCCCAACGCTATCTTTCATATTGCATGGTACGTCACCCATTTTGAGATGCACCTCAGATGCGATGCGCATTTTGAGCTATGGCGATGGTATTTCTGCATAATGCCCTGTTCCCCAGCCAAAAAGTTGTATGAGATCAGAGCAACCGAAGTCTGCCGCGTCAAAGGGACAGAGTACCCGCTGGGCTCACCTCGGGAGGATACCGACATCTGGCCCACTGAATGGTTTTATATTGATAATGTTCCTCTCTGGGAGGCAACCCGGACAGGACTTCTGTTATTATCTATGGAGCCCCCGAAGAGGCAATACAGCTGCAGGACCAAGAGCCCGGCCTTAGAAGAAAGTGCCAAAGTAATTGAATTGGCAGCTCGAGTGATGCAGTTGACGCACACCGACTTGACCATCATTGATGTAATGGCCACGGCGATAGACCGAAGAGTCCAACCACTTTGGCAACGCCCTCACCTATTGTGTGAGTATAATGGGACCGATGATTCTTCCTGAACCATTCAGGAGAGCTTGTATGACTAAGCGGCCTTTGGGACAGCTTTGGCTAGAATCTATCAAGGGTCGGCAGAGGACTTCGCCCGATGATAATTCCGCAAAGGGCTGTCTTGTTATAATCCTGCTGAAATAGTAAGCTTGTTTTCTGATCTCCCCTTCTTCCTTAAGTTTGACTAAATGTCTAAGTCTCTGTGTATTTCAAGCAGAGATGGAGGCATTGGCTAGAGGGCGTAAGCAGCCCGACTCCTGAGCCAGAAGGGCACTCCCGAGTAGAAGACCCCTTAATCAATGAAGATGAAGATCCAGCCCTTATTTATGAATGGAAAATGTTCTTCCTGGAGAGCCTTGATGGCTCAAGGGTCTCCATTACCCCTCACGCACCGGGGATGAGGCTGGCTTCATCGGTAACACTTCCTTCCTCCACTCGAAAGAGAGCCCGTCATCCTCCAGCCTCTATCCATGTGACTTCTCCAAAGGGAAGGTGCTCCAAGCGCCCACAACGAGAAATAGCTCCGCAGGAAAGGGTCCCCCCGGAGGTGCAAGAACCTTAGGCCAAGGTCACAGGAGTAGGCGAAAGTGCCCCTTCAATCACCAGGTAAATTTCAATTACTACAATTGCTAGGACAAGTCGCATATTTAACTTGCCCGATCATTTTGCAGACAACCCTCAGCAATGAGCGCGAGAGTCGTGACCTCACCTAGGGAGGCAAAAAATCATGCTCCCGAGGTGATCACATCTGAAGCACCTCGACCCGAGATTCGGCGACCAGTTCAGCTACCCCTTCGAAATCCAATGCGCAGCAAATTACTGCTGACTGAAAGCTTCCCTAAGGAATCTGGCCTTCTCGGATCAGGAGTTCGCTGCTCTAAACGTGGTCGACGCTTATGTCGGGGCGACCCGAGGTGCCTTCGATCAATCGTTGGATGTCTCATCACAGGGCCTACAGCTAACATTTTATCCGAATTCTTTAGGACTTCGACATTTTCTGTATTTTGTTTAAGGAAAAATAGGACTACCCGTGATGGTAGTAGCCCATGAGGCTTGGTATGGGTCGCTAGGACCGTGCCAAGGCTTGAAAAAAACAACTCATGGATGCTACTCCCTTTTAGGAGGCTCGATGTTGGAATGATCAATTGCCCGTGTTGCTGACCCAACAAAGGGGAAGCTAGACGCTGCTCTATCCGAGGTGGGGTAGGTAAAGCAATTTACCAGGGAGGCCCACGGTAAGTGATCCTGCCAACCGTTATGTATGCTACCAAGGGAATGAGATGGCTCTAGTGCCAACGTCCTTTGTAGCAGTCGAGGCCCTAGGTCATCTTGAAAGAGACCTTAACCAGGCTCGTGAAGATTTGTTGTATGCGGAGTTGCAACATCAAGTGAGCCACCATGTGGCTAGTCAAAGAATGGACATTGTGAATGCGCTCAGGGCTACAAACGTCTAACCGCTCCAGGAGATTGAGAGTTTGAAAGCTCAGCTTGCTGCCGCGGAAGCTAGGAATCGGAGAACTAACGACATGATTTTTGGTATGTCACTTTTCAAAAGAATATGTCTTGTATATAGTACAACTAAGGTGATGATTGAACTGACATCACCCAAGTGGAAGCTTCCTTGACTGGTTTACCACGTGATGTCGGAGGTCCAATACCCAAAGAGATGGCGAGTCATCTTTCCGTGGTGCATGAAAGTGCGAGGAAATCGATGAAGGATGTCTGCCAGGCTCTATGGCCCGAGGTTGACCAGGTCCTTAAAGATATGATGGTTCTGGCTGAACAACTAAAAAGGGCTCGACGCCTGCTCCAGACATGGAAAGTATCCACCCCCGAGAGGGTGCAAGGGCCTGGGCTATGGTGAAGACACACTATACTTCGAGTGACAAGGCAGTCAGGCCATGCGCCTCAAAAGACAAGAGGGTAATGGAAGGTTATGTTATATTACTATTTAACTTAAGAAACGCCTTTTGAGATCCAGCAGTTCCTTTCCTCGGGTTTGTGTGTCGAACACATCGGTCCGAAGACGGGTGACCTCAGGGTTAAAGACCTTGGTCGAGGTTTGAAGACCTCCTTCCACATTATCCCTATGTCAAGGGCGACCAATTTGAACCATAACAGCGCTAGCTTTTGGCTTTGTCCATCTGAGGTACTACGCCGGCTTATCCAAGAGTAATGATCACAACAGTGCTCCCTTTGCCCCCTAGACAAAATATCAGGAGTGTAAGGGGCAAACACATGAGCCGGGCAGCCCAGCTTGGCCAAATCTTAGGTCTAATCGATGCATATCATGACTTCAAAAACAAATAGTACGTAAGAGGTGGAAACGTGCGTGTCTTGAAAAGAACATACTTTATTTAGCCTCCAAGATCATCTCAAAAAATGGTCTGAGGTGTAAAAACAAAGGAAAGAGAAAAATTAAGTGAAAAAAAGGTGCAAGTTTATATCGTCAGTGTGTTGGGCGTCAACCGTAAAAGCATCAGAGTAGCGCCGCATTCTTGGGGTTGGGATCTACTCTACCGTCTTCTAGATCTCTAATTCAATATCCTTCAATTAGCACCTGGTCGATGACTAATGGCCCATCCCGTTTAGGTGAGAGTTTGTGCTTCTGTTTCTCCGGATGTAATCTCATGACGAGGTCCCCGACGTTGAAGTCCTTTGTGCGGACCTCTCTACCATGGTAGCGTCTGGCCCGCGGTTGGTATATAGCTGACCGTGCCCGTGCGACATCGTGCTCTTCTTTGAGAGTGTCTAAAGCATCCTGTCGATCGATCTTGGACTCTAACTCTTCATACATGCGTACTTGAAGTGCGTCGTGTATGAGGTCACAGGGTAGGTGATGCAAAGGATCCTACGGACATCACCACGTCAAGAGTCCCATTGCTAAGAGACATGCCCAACCCCCACTTAATCATACTAAGGTGAATTCTATCCTTAATGCATGTCCTCTTAGTTCCCTCTAGGATGGTATACTACTTGACCATCCTACCATGTGCCCATATAGGTTTGAGCCCAATAATGAACGTGCCATGGAGGAGGTCATCCACAACCATGCGCCGACACCATCCACAAGAGAAGCCTGGAAACGGAGAATGAACTTTCACAATGACGGCGAGGTTCCACCTGCACCGAAGGGCATCCACGAGAAGGCGACATAGTGCGAGCTTCAGGACACCCCGTGCGCATGGGCCCCTGGACCCCATGCAACGGGACCCTTATGCCCATGGTACAAGCCCGTGCACATGGGTTAAGGTGTAAGGTCGCTGGATACCTCGTGCGCCTGGGCTCCACTTACCCCGTGCGCAAGAGGCCTCCTCCGTGTGGATGTTGGGATTTGCCGATGTATCCCCATTTCGTCCCTCCTTACCTCTTCATGCCTCAGAAATATATATACTCCTCCTCCTCCTCCTCCTCCTCCTCTAGTTAGGGATATCTAAGCATAGATCTAAACATTAGAGCTTAGCTCATGTACCTCCCCTTGTGGGATTCCTCTTAAGAGAGAGAAGGCTCCATTGGAGTTCAAGACCTCCATTGGATAAGATCCTTAGGGATTCAAGACCCCCTTGAAGGAAGGATCTATCTAGATCATCAAGACCTCATCTCCTTCCTAGGATTTGGGATGAACTCTATCATGTATCTTATTTACCTTTGATTGTTCATGTACCTTGTGGATCTTGTGTGTTTGTTGGTCTCGTGGATGTGTGGTTGGACTTGTTCTTGAGTGTTCAACTTGTGATTTCCCCTCTAGTTCTTTGTGTTCTTCACGTTCTTCGTGGACCCCACTCGAATTTGTGAAAGATCTACACTTAGGGTCTCCACCCTAAAACATCTTGGTACCTGGAGTCACGTTGATCACGAATTTGGAGTCCCCCCACCGTTTTGTAACCTAATTTTTTGACCTAATTAAAAAATTCCCCACAAAAAGAGACATACCAAAAATTTTGTGATTTGTCGTTCCTAGTGCGTTTTTGTTGATTTCAATCCATGGATCTAGTGTTTAGCAACTACATCCACCTTCTATTTAATCCCCGTAGCCTAATTCCCCCCCCCTTCAATTTTGACTTCGAAATTGTGAAATTTCCACCACCCCGTGTCCACG